>NC_081435.1:54492751-54792751 GCF_949786415.1 Peromyscus eremicus | reverse complement strand
GTAGCTCCCTTCTCTTTCCTCCCTCCTACCCCACCCCATGAACCCTCCCTTGCTCTCATTCAAATTCATGACATTTTTTTTTTTTTTTTTTTTTTTTTTTTTTTTTTTTGGTTTTTCGAGACAGGGTTTCTCTGTGTAGCTTTGTGCCTTTCCTGGAACTCACTTGGTAGCCCAGGCTGGCTTCGAACTCACAGAGATCCACCTGCCTCTGCCTCCCAAGTGCTGGGATTAAAGGCCTTGCGCCACCACCGCCCGGCTTTCATGACATCATTTTGTTTTTTTGTTTTTTTTGTTTTTTTTGGTTTTTCGAGACAAGGTTTCTCTGTGTAGCTTTGCGCCTTTCCTGGAACTCACTTGGTAGCCCAGGCTGGCTTCAAACTCACAGAGATCCACCTGCCTCTGCCTCCCAAGTGCTGGGATTAAAGGCGTGCGCCACCACTGCCCGGCTTTCATGACATCATTTTGTTACACACACACACTCCTAAATATAACCACCTCAGTCCGTATAATGTTGCTTGTATGTCTTCCCCAGGAGAGTACACTTTTCTCCTCTAGTAGCATGCTCAGC
This sequence comes from Peromyscus eremicus, assembly GCF_949786415.1. Classification (NCBI taxonomy): domain Eukaryota; kingdom Metazoa; phylum Chordata; class Mammalia; order Rodentia; family Cricetidae; genus Peromyscus; species Peromyscus eremicus. Next base: position 54,792,183 of record NC_081435.1, on the reverse strand, counting down.
ACCTTCCTATGAAAGCTAGCCAATAGAGGCGAAGCTTCCAGCTTAGTATCTGCTCGACTTCTTCATGTCCTATGATTCAAGTGTATGATTTCATCATCAATAGAGGCTTACCATCAAGTTGAGAGGAGGGCCAAGGACACTGACAATAGTTTGTAAAGTTTGGGGTGCCTTTGGGACTTACCAATGACCCCCAAAGTAGTAACCCTGGGACTAGGCTTTCTCTTAGCCTACTGGGTAGACACCCAATAATAGATTGCTGGAGTATATGGTAGTTCTTTGTAAATACACTTAAAGAAGCCTTTTGTATGTACGAGTATATGTGCATGTACCTCCTTGCCATGGCATGCATGTAAAGATCAGAGTGCAATTTTTGGAAGTTGGTTCTGGTCTTCCACCAGGTGATGTCCAAGATCACTTAGACCATCAGACTTGGCAGCAAGTGCCTTTACACATTTGAGCCATCTCATTGACCCTCACATGGTGGTTTCTAATTTCATTTTTTTTTAATTTTTATTTTGCAATACAATTCAGTTCTACATATCAGCCACGGATTCCCTTGTTCTTCCCCCTCCTGCCCCCCTCACCTTCCCCCCAGCCCGCCCCCCATTTTCATCTTCTCCAGGGCAAAGCCTTCCCCGCAGACTGAGATCAACCTGGTAGACTCAGTCCAGGTAGGTCCAGTCCCCTCCTCCCAGGCCGAGCCAAGCGACCTTGGGAGGCATCCAGGCAGTGGGACTGGGTCTTGTGCTCATTGCATGAGTCGGCTGTTTTTTTTTTTTTTTTTTTTAGGAACCACCATACTGTATCTTATGTCTCAAAATTCTGGAAGGAGTACATATTAAGTGCCTTCAACATAAAGATACCATGAGACCATGTCTATGTTTTATTTGACCCATATACAGCATAAATACACATCAAACATTACTATTGTTGGTTGTTTTTTACTTTTTGGCTCTGCTCTTTGGGGGACCTGCCACCCAGCTCTCAAATCACACACATACAGGCTTATTCTTTCTTATGAATGCCCAGCCTTAGCTTGGCTTGTTTCTAGCAAGCTTTTTTCAATTTAGATGATCCTGTCTACCTTTTGCCTGCATCTTTGCATCATTAAACAAATATTCCACAGCATAAACAAATGCAACACAACTTAAAATATTCTACAACACATTACATTGTACCTTTAATCATATATCATCAGTTACAAAGAATTTGAATGCAACTAATTTAATTTCTAATTGTTATGATAGTCTAATTATTATTATACTAGTATTCTCATTATTCTATTAGAAGAAGCCACTTTTATGTGATAAGAGCACCATGTGATGAAAACACCATGACCAAGGCAGCTTAGAGCTAAATTGGATTTACATTGCCAGAGGGTTAAAGTCTATGGTGGCAAGTGAAGGCTTAGTGCACACAGCTGAGCGCTCACATCTTGATCCACAAGTAGGAGGCAGAGGGTACATTGGGGATGATGGGAGGCTTTTCAAGTCCCAAGCTTGCCCCTAGTGAAGTTTCAAAAGACTAAATCTGAGCTAGTTCTACTTCCTGCTTGTGGTTTGAGATGTGAGCCCCCAGCTGCACCTGCTGGCATGACTCTGCTCCACTATCATGGACTTTGACCTGTTGAAACGGTAAACCCAATTAAACTCTTTCTTCTAAAGTTGTGTTGGTCATGGTGTTTTATCATAGCAATGAAAACCAATAGAGTGTGACATCTGGTATATCAACCACACTTCAGAGCAGACCCCACACTCAAATAGTCAGCTGACATTTTCTTTGTTAGAAAATTATTTTATTTTTAGGGCTAGAGAGATGGCTTAGCAGTTGAGAACACTTGCCACTTTTGCCAAGGATCTGGGTTCCCAGCCCACACCTTGCAGCTAACAACCATTTGTAACTCCAGTTCCAGGGGATCTGATTCCCTCTTCTGGGTTCTGCAGGTACCAGGCATGCATGTGGTGCACAGACACACATGCAGACAAAACACTCATACACACAAAAGAAAAAGAGATCAATGTTTTAAAAGAGATTTTACTGAAAAAAAAATTGTGTATGTATGTATCTGTGTGTGGTTTGTACATGCGGACACAGGTGCCTGTGGGCATCAAATCCTCTGGAACTGGAGTCATAGGCAGTTATAAGCTACCCATTGTGGATGTTGGGGACCAACTTGGGTCATTTCCAAGAATGGTTCCCTCTCTTAGCCTCTGTGTCACTTCCCTAGCCCCATACTTAGCTTTTATTGGTGCATTGGAAATTTTCACTGCTACTGGATTTTGTATGGAATATGTTTCTGTTTATGGGCTCATTTCTTGCTTTCAAAGCATTGATATTTGATACTGCAGGCCATGATGTGGGTATGATGCTAGCCATCCTGTTAAGCATTACTTTTTTTTTTCCCCCGTTTTCATTTTTAGGCTTCATCCTTTGGTTCCCTACAGTGTAGAAATTCATTGTTTTCCTGCCAATGGTGATACTAGAACGAAAAAAAAAAAAAACTACATAAGACTCTGTTCTGCTTGCTCTTTCTTACTTAATCATTGCTTTTGGAGATCACACAGCAGGGCCATGTGTTGTTTCTTTGTGGCTTTGTTGACAACACCTTCTGTGACCAGAATACTGGAGTTTGTAATGCCGTCATCACAAATGCCAGTGAGCAGAGACAGGGGCCGAAGAACTGCACTTGTTCCAAGACTCGTGAGCTAAGAAGTCAGCAGGTTAACACCCCAGAAAAGTGACATCTCGTATCCAGACAGCAGGTTACATAGCAAAAGGGCACATGGCAGTAAGCCACTCCAGAACTCAGTTTTGTTCTTCTGGCCAGATAGTCCACCTGATCCCTGTACCTTCAGCAAATGCTCTTTTCTAGCTACATTGTATCCCAAGTTACAGACACCAGAATAGGTCACAGGTTTATTGGCATTTCATAGTAAGCTGTGGTTTTGTAGGCCTTGCCATCCACCAAGAGGAAGACAGGCAATATAGATGAAAATGGAGTGATATATTTGGCTGTGAAAGAATGTGTTGGAGCGCATTGAGATTTCCTAGTAGCTTTACCCAGCAGGTCTGCATAAAGAGGATGATTGGACCATGGGCCTGAGTACCAGGTGTCTGAGATGGTCTGTATTTAGCTGTGCTGGGGGCAGGTCTTATGCTCTACTCCTTGGCATTGCTTTAAAAGCCCCTTGACAGAAACAGTTGGGGCCCGATGGGTAAGGATCCAGCCCTCTTGAGGCTAGCCTGTATTTCCTATCTCTTTCTCTCCTGTCAATACTTCTAGTATTTCATGCTGCTCCTGCTTAAGAGTGCCCTGGGGGAAAAGTGGGGGTGGGATTGGCCCCCCACAGATGGCACCAGTGAACAGGGACAAAGACAAAGACAAAAACAAAAATGACAAACAAAACAAAACAAAACCCAGAGTATTTGGCAAAAGTGGGAGTTAGACCCTGCCAGAAAGCAGTGGGATCAGTTCGGTTTAGTAGGAGGGGAAAAAAAAGTAAAATGAGGCAGGGGGTTTTATCCTCAGGAGAAAAAGAAAAAAGGGATTTTACGGATGTCCAAACATAAGATTTCTCTCTCTCTCTCTCTCTCTCTCTCTCTCTCTCTCTCTCTCTCTCTCTCTCTTAATTTCTATCTATGAAAAATAAGGAAGGTAGCGTGTAGTAATATAGTGTAGAAAAAACTTAGAAAAGTAGACTGCAGGAATATAGTGTAAAGAAAAAACAGCATAAAGCAGGATAAGATAAGCAACTAGACAGAGAACTATGTCCTTAATTTTCTAACTATGGGACTATGAATGCAAACTGGGAAAAATCAGAGAAAGAAATGGGGGCGGGGGGGGGGGGGAGGGGGAGAAGATTCCTGTGGGAAGGTTTTGGTCCCAAGCAGCAGGAAAATAATTTTCTCTGAGGCAAAATGCAGGTGAAAGAAACCAAAGTTTAGAAGCTTTGGGGAAACTTGGTAGTCTTCCTCTTTCAAAAACAAAGCTTTCTTGGGGAAAAAAATTGGTAAAATCCCTCTAAAAAAACTAAAAAGCTTTCAGAACTAACTTTCTCAGATTCTCTTTCTGTAAGGACAAAAAATAAGATTGACCTGGAGATATTAGTACGGGAAATCACTTGTGGTTCGCTCTAAGAAAAAACAACAGACCTCTTGGCACAGGGCAAAACCTCTCTGCTAAGTTCTGCCTTTCTTTCAAGCCAGGAAAAACAGCAGCCAGAAGTTCCTGGCGGTTACTGCCTATTGAGAAAGTGCAGGCAGAAAGCCTAAGCAGGGACAGCCTCTCCCAAGGTGAAGCCAAAACAGAGGTGGTACAGGACCTGGGGAAGGACTACTGATGAGGAGGAAGTAGTAAAGCTGAGCCTCTTGGCTGCAGCTGTGCTGTGGCATCAGGGATTCTGTGTCTGGGGAGGAAACAAGTAAGGATGAGACAAAGAACTATTCTGGGAGAAAAGCTTTCTTTTCTATCAGGGAGAGGACCTTTCTGAGAAAGCTTTGTTTCAAGTACTTTCATTTCCCTCACTGACCCGGTATTGTGGAAGAGCAAGCCCCGAGAGAATTTTGCTTTGGGTATGAAAGTACCTACCTGCGTACATGCAGACAAATGGAGGCAACCCCCTCAGGGACTGGGTCAGGTGGAAGATCTAATTGGAGAGGTATACCTGTTAAATGGTGGTGCAGCATCCTAAAACAAGCTTAGGGAAGAAAAAGAAATTTCCCATTGCAAAAGCAAAACCATGAAAATTAACCCTGTAAAGGGAAGAGGAGGTTTGCTGGCATACTTGAAAGGCATGATGGGAATGTAGTTTCAAAAAAGTAGTTTGGAAATGTAGTAATAGCATGATGCTGTAGAGAAAGACTTTCTGGGAAATGTAGTTTTGCAGCTAAAAATGACTGTACTGCTTGAAAAAACTGTTTTCTTTTTTTTTTTCAGCTGAAAGTGAAGTTTCTTTTCAAAGCAATCTTAGAAGACTTTATTTTACCTCTTGATAACTAAAAACACACAAACAACTTGCCTCTAAAGAGATAATTAAAGTGCTAGTACCTTTTGTCAACAAGTCACTTTGAAAACCTTAAGAAACCAAGGGAAAAATTGAGAGTTTGTTTAATGTCAGCTCCAATGAAAAACTGTAAGGAAATGGATCTTGGAGCTGTGCCACTTTTGGCTATGCAGGCTCCTTTGAGAAAGTGCCTTATATTGCCTAATAGCTACACAGAGTGTTTTTAATGGCAGCTGGATAACAAAGAGCCACCTATAAGGGCAGTGAAGTCACTTAGAAGTACATTATGCCCCTTAGAAGATTTTTCTTCTCGTTCTCTTTATGTCTTTTTTGGTTTTGATAACTAAATTTACTTTTATTTCTATTTTCTAAATGAAGTCCAAAGAAAATTACTCTCTGTCTTGTTGGAAGATATTGTAACAACTCTTTTAAATGTTAAGAAATCTTTTCTAAATCTCTTCTAGGTGTTAAGAAATCTTTTAGGTGTTTGCTGAGTTAGGTATTTGATAATGGTAGGTAGGCCTATAGAGAGTTTGCTTAATAGTTCTTATGAATATAAGTTTGTAAAATAGATCTGTAGAATTTCTTTATGAATATAAGAAGTATATTTGCTAAGGTAGTCCTAAAGAGTTTCTTTAAGAATATAAGCATGCAAGAAGTATAAATAAGTAAATATTGAATGTGAGTCTAAATGCTTATGTAAGCTAGCAAAAAAAGATGTAAATATGTATAGTGATAATAGTTCAATTAAGAAATCCCTTTTAGATGTTGGTTAGAAAATGCTGGTAAGAAATGTACAAATACATGTAGTAAATGGCCATGCTAGTTGTAAATGTAAGTTTAAATAAGAAATGTAAATAAAGTAAATCATAGAAATGTAGGTTTATATATTAAAGTAGAATAAGCTTTAGGCATGAAGATATTGTGTAGGCTTAAAACTTAGGTATAATATATTAAGGTAGGATATAGACTTTAGGTCTAGGGACATGGTGAAGGTTTAATAAAAAAGTAATTTACAATAAAGTAGCTTTTCCTAATCCAGGGCACAGGAAGTAGTGTTCCTAGCAGACTGCAAAACTTGGCAGTTCCAGAAGCTGCCAACAACTGCAAAAAGCAGCTTCAGAGACGGCCAGCTTCATAAAGCAGCAGCAGAGCATGAGCATCTGAGACCTGTGGAACATCAATGTAGTGCAGGTGGCAGATGCATGAAGGTGTGCAAACTTTCTACTGAAAGGAAGCCATGGTGAGGAGTGGACATGCTAAGCTGCAAGAGAAGCAAATTGTAGGCAGCAGTTTGGAAAGCCCAGCAGAGATGGCATGCCAAGAGAAAGGTGAATGGCAAGCAGTGGTGTGCAGCAAAGACTTCTGAATCCAGCTGCAGGAGTAGGTCTGTCTCCTGGAACTTGTGGCCAAAGCCTGTGACACCATGAGAGAGCTGGAGAGCCAAGCTGATTGTTCAGCAGAGGCACTGTGGAGGAGACTGAGAGTGGTGTTAGTGCCAGATGAGCAGCTGAGATGCACTGAGCCCAGGAAGCTGTGGAGGTGAGAGCCATGCCCAAGGCTAAACAGCCAGACCAGGGCTCTGTGGGAACTGCTGAGTGCTTCAGGCTGAACAGCCAGACCAGGGCTCTGTAGGAACTGTTGAGACACAGCTGAGCTCCTAGCAGCAAGGTGTGGCTGGAACCATGGATTTGCCCTTGGGCTACATTTGGCAGTGCAACAGGACAGCATATGGAGGGAGGATTTCAGGACCTGAGGTGCTGAGCACTGGACCGATGGTGAAGCAGGTAATGGAACCCAAGGAAGCTGCAGTTTGTAGTGGCTGTGTTTCCTCCCAAAGCCAGGGTTGCTATGGGAAAGCCACAGCTCAGCTCATAGCAGTTGGACTGTGGCCTGAGTTGATTAAAAGCTCTCTAGCCTCAGGACACAGAAGTCCTGAGGATGGCCTGGTTATGGAAGGCTACAGACTGCAAAGCACAGTGGTAGCTGAGAGCTAAAGTTTCAGAGAGGCTTGCTTGAACTGAAAAAAAGTTTTGGTTATGGGACTCCTCATATTTGGAGCTGTTTGCTTCAGAGTCATTATGACTCTGACAGCTATACAAAGACTTCAGGGCAGCTTACAGGCCAGGCCCTGATTTCGAGCACTCAAAGGAACATTTAGGAATGGTTTTTGAACTTAATGAAATGGACAGTAGTGATTTCATTGCAATGGGACAATTTTGAATTTACTTACGCATATAGACTCTATCAACTCTATGACTTATGGAACTCTTTATGTAAAAATGGAACTGCTTAAAAATGGAACTGTTTAAATAGAGAAGTTAGAGTTTTTTCTAACTAGGCTCAAGATTTAGTTTAAAAAATTATAAAGAAAAAGAGGATGTGTTAATATTCCTCAGTCTACTTAATTTAAAAAATATTTTCTTATTTGAGTGAATTAATGTTATGTTTTGTATAGTTCTGTTAAAAATTGCTTTTGAATGTAGGTTTGTAGGAAAGTGTTAATGGTTATATTGAGCGTATTGCTTTTGAATGTAGGTTTGTAGGAATTATAATTGGTTTGGTGACATTAAGGGAGTACTTAAGTTTGATGTGAATACATTAGAAGTTTATCCTATGTTTTGTTAGCTGGAAATTCAAATGGTTCTATTAAGAGTTTGCCTTTGGATGTAAGTTTGAGAGAATTGTAATTATGTATAGTAATATTTGTTAAAACTATGTTAACCTGTTAATATTAATGATGAAGCTAAGGGAGTCTTTAAGTTTGATGTGGTTGCATCAAGAGCTTTTTTATTTAAAGGGCTTGATGCAGCTAAGACTACTGTAGTCACCTTAGACCCATTCTCCCCGCCACCCCCCCAAAAAATAGGAATGCCATCTTTATCATCATCTACTCCTACACTGGGAGGTGTGACAGCTATGAAGATTGCTGTGAGCTCTTAATTGGGAGTTGTTTTTTTTTAATAGATTAAGAAGGGGGGACCTGTTGGAGCCCATTTAGGTTTTCTAGTAGCTTTACCTAGCAGGTTTGCATAAAGAGGACGATTAGACCACAGGCCTAAGTACCAGGTGTCTGAGATGGTCTGCACTTGGCTGTGCTTTGGGGAGGTGTTATGCTCCACCCCTTGGCATTCCTTTTAAAGCCCTTTGGCAGAGACAGTTGGGGCCTGATGGATTAGGACTGAGGCCCTCTTGAGGCTATTCTGTATTTCCTATCTGTTCTCTCCCATTGATACTTCTAATATTTCCTGCTGCTCCTGCTCAAGAGTACCCTGGGGAAAAGTGGGGTGGTTTTGGCCCCTCATAGGAATGTAACAGAGTAGAGAGAAGAAATAGGTATAGAAGAGACAGATATGGAGCTACATAAGAGATGTAACTGTACATAAGAGGTATATGGCTACATAGAGAATTTATGGAGAATGTAACAATGTGTAATGTAACTTGGCTGTATGGAAAATGTCACAATATGGAATGTATCATGTGGAGACAGATTTTCAGAGAAAGATTTTTTTTAAGATGAAATGAAAGAGTAAGTTACCATCAGAAAGCGTGTATGTTTCCTTATTTTGCCCCTCAGACAGCTAGATACTTATTTTGCTACCTTCATGGATTTTTTTTTTTTTTTTTTTACATAACTTGAGGGTGGCCTCAGAGCAGGCTCTCCAAAGGCTACTGATAGACACTTTCTGTTGTTATTTCTAGCTGCTGGAGGAGAAACAAAGCAAAACCTCTTCAAGGTGGGACGTGCACGTGTGCTCATTATACATCTCCCTGGCAGGCAGAAGGCAGAAAGATGCGATATACTTTTTGCCAAGTACACCCAGTTGTTTTTCTGTTAAGTGGTATGTTTGTCTCTCTGAAGGATAAAGGACTAAATATTAATAAGAACACAAGCATCTCTGCCTTTGTAGAGTCAGCTTTAAATCCCATTTGGATATCCACTGATCTTGAGACACCTTCTTCACCCCAGTGCCAAGCATGTGAGGCTTAACTCTAGCAAGTTTCGCTGCTGTTGGTGCCTCCAGAGGCACTGCCCGTGGGTCCGTCTGCTTCTTACCCATCTTCCAGTGATCCTGTTTCATGAGCTCTCAACAGAACTTTGTGTCCCAGCTGGACGGAATTCACAGAATTCCTTTTAAGGCAAAATCTCTAACACATGCATTAGTTTTCCATGAGCTGAAAATCTGTCCTGGATGGCACACATATAATTCTTATTTTTAAATTCTCAATCTATTAGAGTGTGACTCAGTTTAAGTATTGTCTGAAGTGGTTGCCCCATTAAAAGCTTCAACTGTGGAGACATTTTCTCCCTCTTAATTGTTTCTCCCATGTATTTTGCCACAGTGATGGAAATTAGCAGAGTGATTAATACTTCTGTTTCTCCATCATGGCCACCAAGGAAAGCATTTCTCTTCAACATGTTTTTCTTGGACATGTTTTTTTTTTTTTTTTTTTTTCTGTGAGATGACCATTCCGATCTGGGTTTACTAGTAGAAACAGTGCTCTGGGCAGTGAGCCATAGGTTTTTCTGTTTTCAAACTGAGGCAAGCTAAAGACATGGGACACGGGAAGAAGTATCACGGGCCATGGTATTATATAGCAGATGTTAATTTATATTCAGGTGTCAACCCACCAGATGAATAATTCTCTGACAGAGGAACCTCCTTCAAGCAAGGCTTATGAGGCCCAGACTCTGAATCCTGTTGGCTTCTGTCTGTAATTTCACATGTACAGAAACAACTGTGGAATTCCCTTCACTGCCTGTTTATCCCATGAATATGTTCCATCTTTGGGCACTTATATCTGTGGGACTGTCTAAAAGATGACTCCTCCTTAAGCTATACATAATTTTGATGAATAAAAATAACGTTTCATAGCTAGGCCTATTATTACACATGTGGCTTGTGAGTCACACCTAAAAGCTGTTTTATATCATAGTTCAGACTGACATAAGAAAAAGTTGCATCCCCCCCCACCTCTAAGACAACTGTATACCATTAGCTGATTTAATGCTTCAAAGTAACTTTAGATTAAGACCAGGTGCTTTGCTAATAGATTTTGAGATATACAGTTCCAGAAATAGCAGTTTAGTTCACAAGGACACCCTGAGCTATCTGGCTAGTTTGTAAATACCATAAGCCCAGTTATTGCTAGCTGGCTAATGATTCCTGACCTCAATTTGTGACAATATATCCTGACTAGCCAAGGCTACAGTAAGTAACTTGACTCTGTAGCTGCCAATGAGGACTGCAGTTGTTCTTAGATAATTAAAATTACACACAAGACAAAAAGTACATTTTAAGATTTAAGCATGATATTGCCATAGTATCCTGAAAAATACAGACCTGAGTTTCTCAGGAATGCTGGCTTAAGCCTTAATTGAAAGATTTATAGGCTCCCTGCCTGAAGACTTAGTGCTCACCAGCTACCCTCTAATTGCAGGGAGTTAGTCAGAATGCTTACTTAGTCATGGTTTCTTATCATTTACTTAAGAAATGTGATGTGACCCCCAAATGTAACTTTTACATTGCCTGAAGGTTTCTGTTGAGTATATATAGCTATAAGGACAAAGAGGAGCTAGAGCCCAACAGAGAAAACAGATAAGCCAAGATGAGAAAAGAGAGCAAGTGAGAGAATAAAAAAAGAACTCGTGGTTCCTTTTCTAAGACCCTCAGATTAAAAAAAATCCCGGAAGCCCTCGATACTTTGTGGCACTCTCTCTACTAACCCTGGTGCAGCCTGGAAGGAGGTCTTTCAGACTGCAATGGAGAAGGGAACCTCCACTGAGAAAATGCCTTAAGCAGATTGGCCTGGAGGCAAGCCTATGGTGCTTTAATGGTCGATCTCTGCTGTGAGCAGTGACTCGCCTGGGCAGGTGGTCCTTGGTTATGTAAGAAAGCAGGCTGAGCAAGCCGCAGGGAGAGCAAGCCAGTAAGCGGCATTGCTCTCTAGGCTCTCTTCAGTGCCTGCCCTGAGATTCTGCCCCAGCTTCCCTCAGTGATGACTATGTAAGCTCTAAGAGGAAACAAACCCTCTCCTCTCCAAGTTGCTTTTGGTCATGGTCTTTATCACAGCAATAGAACGCCAACTAGAGCAATAGGCATGGGATAAAGTTTATACTCTCAAGATTGTCCTTCCTTGTTAAAAAACAAACAAACCAAAAACAACCTATTAAGTTTAAGGCCTTGCTTTGTCTCTCCTCAGGCAAATAGAATCAACAAGGACAGAAGTGTCATTTTTCTCATAGCCAAATATCATTCCACTTTTCATCTCTGTTGTCTGTCTTCCTCTTGGCAGGTGGCAGGCCCTTCTGTCTCCATTTGTTCAGGGGACTTGTCTTTGTCCTCCTACCCTCTTCAATCATCACACAGTCCTTATTTATATGGAACCATTCCCAGCAGGAATTCAAGTCCCATTAACTCCTCACCTCTTTTCCTTCAGGTATTGTCAGACATAGTTTTAGGTCATGATCATCAGACCTTGCTGGCTGTCAGAGCCATCTGGAGCATTATCAAGCTCAGCTACGTTTGCTTGATTCTTGGGACTTGTCTTTGTAACGTTCTTTAGGCATGCTTTCTCCTGAGCCTTTTCTTCTCTCGGCCCTTTCCGGCAGCCTGGATGGTGTCTGTTTTTTGTCACTTCGTCTCCAAGTGAATCCCACAACTTAGCTCTGAGCTCCCCTCTGTTTCCAAGCTGTGGTTTGAATTAGGAGCTTTTAGGAATCCTACCCATCTACTCCTTGCCTCTTCCTCTGAGTTCTGGACTTCTATAACTAATGCCCTGGCATCTCCCCTGGACATCTAGTGATCGCCTCATTTTCATACATGCAGAGTCCTATTCACGCTCCCCTTGCACATCATCTTCCCCTCTCTTCAGCGGCCCAGATGGGGAGAGCAGCATGCTCAGGGCCTCGAGCCCCAACTCCAGTTTCCTCTACTTCTCCTTTTCATGCTCCACATCAGCTGAGCATCCCCAGGCCGTCACTTTACTCATAGTGTGTATTTCAAGTACTCCTGTCTCCACTACTTTAGTAGTCACATGATTACCATCGTGCACTTTGAAGGAGTCCAATCAAAAGATTTCTCTGTTACCATGGCAATGTGGTTTCACCAATGTGGTTTCACCCTATATTACAGACCTTTTATAAAGAGCAACCCAGATGGGCCATTCTGTTGCTTATCTAGACGTGTTTTCCTTTTGCAGTGGAAGTTAAGCATCAGCTCCCCTTAACTTGGTGAGATGCCCCTGTATGACCTAGATTCTGCCTCCCTTGTTGGCTCCCGCCACTCTCCCATCACACGTGTTGGTCACACACATAGACTTTCCTTCTAGTCCTCAGATTCTGGATTCCTTTCTGGCTTTGGGCCTTTGAAATTGTCTGTTCCTTGGCCTGAAAACATTCTCAAGGAGCTTCCAGACCAAGGAAGCCAAGTAGCTTCAAACACAGTGAAGGGCTAGCAGCAAGGAAGTAGATTCCAATGTAAGCTCTGCGGAAATACAAGCTCTGTAGTTTTCCCAGTAGTCTCTAGCTGAGAAAATGAATGAATGAATGGAAGGCCTTTTAGACATGGTCTCCCCAAGAAAGAAGAGGTTGGGGAAAACAACGAGAGAATGGAGAGTGCTTCCTCTATACCCATATCACTTCCCGTGCCAAGAGTAGATTCTTCAGTCTACTAAGCTAATGAGCTTCCTGCTTCCAGGATGAGGTATCAGCAGTGCAGCAAGACCGGGAGGTAAAAATGAGGAGGTGAAGATAGGGATGTGAAAGTAGGTTCACAAATAGCTCACATCAGAAAAGTGACATCAGATCAAGAGAGCCACACAACAGTATGTGTAAAAAAAAAAATCTCTGAAGAGGTGATTTGGGGCTGGATAGCCACCACACTTAAAGCTACCCCACTTATATCCCAGTTATGTGGATAAAACCCCAAGAAAAGGTGCCACAGTCCATGGCATAATACAGCAGATGACAATAATTCAGATGTCAACCCACCAGATGAATAATTCTCTGGTGGAGGAACCTCATTTCAAGCAAGGCGTATGCCGGCACAGACTCCGGATACTGTTTGCTTCTGTCTGTAATTTCACATGGGCAAAAACAGCAGTGGAATCTCCCTACCATCTGTGCTGTAGTGTGTCTATCTCATGGTTCCATCTCAATCGCATGGGCATTTACTCTGTGGACTGTATTGTCCATTTGATATCTATAATGTTAGCTTACTCAGAGTTTGATAGACAAATACGAATACGAAGAAATACTGCACAAGTCAGGAGTTATAGTCCTTGAAACGTTTAAATTCAGAGCTCAGCCTGACACAAGAAAACAGTTGCATCGCCCCCAGCTCTAAGACAGCTGATTTAATGCTTCAAAGTAACTTCACATTAGACTAGGTGCCTTGCTGATGGTTTTTTAGATAAACATCGGCTGTTTTAGTTCACAAGGACATACTGAGCTATCTGGCTAGGTCATAAATACAAAAAGCCTAATTATTGCTAGCTGACAAATGATTTAGTCCTTGCACCTGCTCCTGACCTCAATTTGTAAAAATATATTCTGACTCATCAAGGCTGCAGAAAATAACTTGACTCTAGCCCCCAGTGAGGGCTACTAGTGTTCTTGGGTAATCAGAAGTTACACACAGGATAGGGAAATATATTTCAAGATTTAGAAACACTTTTATTGTCACTGTGCTATTGGAGAATGCCCTAGTGAGCTCATATTAAGAAAATTAAGGCAAACCTGAGTTCCTACCAAAGCATTTACCACCCAGTTCTCTTTCTGTAAACTCTTTTAGAAAGCCCAGCATTTCTGCTAATCACAAAATGTTAGATGACATAATGACTGATTCTTTATTTTTGCAGCTGAATTTGTGCTTTACAGCCAATTAGGAAGTCGAGAGATTTATTGCTTGTGTGTATTGGGATGACTCTGTTTCTTATCGTTTACTGAAATGTGACCTTAAAATATAACTCTATTCATCATGAAAGAGGCTACTGAATATACACAGCTGTAAGAACAAAGAAAAGCTGGAGCCATCATGAGAAGAGAGAGAAGCCAAGTTGAGAAATGAAATGAGAAAAAAAAGTTACCATCAGTACTCATGTGATGTTTTTATTTTTTTCCCCCCCTAAAACCCCCAGATAAAGAAAAAAAAAGTTCCTAAAGCCCTCACTACTCTTGCAACATTTTCTTTATGAACGCCGGAGCAGCCTGGAAGCTAGTCTTCTAGGCTGTAATAGCAAGGGCTGGTAATGAAAAGGGCATACCATTGGTGGTTTCCCAGCTTGTGAGAGCCAATCACACACACACTTTGCTCAGTTATGCCATAGCGGCAACCATCGTGGGAATATTTATGTCAGGAAATATTGGAAATCAGGGCCCCTTTCCTTTCTTCACTTCTCAGAGGTCCTTGTTTATCAGCACACCAGTGGCAACAGAACTGTAACTTGCTAAAGAATCTGGATGAAGTCTCCAAAATAAGAATGTAATTGATTAACAGGAAGTCCATCTTGCTTTCTTACTTCTTTATTTCCCCACCCCTCTTGAGTGTTTCTTTTGGGTCAAGATGGATGCTTACTGTGATGTATAGACATGAATCAAGGTGACAGGTTTACTGACAATACGCATGGGGTCCTGGGATAGAAAATGGGGTTCTAGGAAATCATCTGCGTGCCTGTGAGATGAGAAGCAAATTTCGGCTTCTGCTTCATAGGAACACAAGCCATTGTTTAGGGGTAGGGTTTCCATTCTATGTTGGGAATAGTCCTTGGCAGTGTGTGCTCTCTGTGGAAGTCAGGTGTGTCTGTGGTCAGCACCACAGCCATTGTTTATGGTAGTGGTGCCCGTTACTTCAGGAACCAGCAGTATTAGGAAGAGCTTGGATGAACTTCAAGTGATGGAGCCAACAGCTCACCGGATGAGCAACTATACAATGCTAAGTGTGAAATTCAGATATCAGAGAGGAGTCTGAGTGTCGGGGAGGGGGGCTGGGCTAGTCTGCGAACAGGGCAGGTACTTAGAACATTTTTGTGCTAGTCTTTCCCAGGAGTACCTGTTGGCAAAAATGACCCAGGAACAAGAGGGATTAAGTGGGTGGGGACTTTCTATCAGTGCAGAGATGGGACAGAGGTCTTGGTGAATAAACAGTGAGGGCCAATTCCAAACCTACACAAAATAGTAACAGACTCCTTTTCCTCTGCAGTTGGAATGCAGTCCACTGGCTGCTGGATCAGGGGCCACAGTACCCATCTTTAAGGGGCTGTACTCTGGCTAGCAGATCTGTGCTGTAAGACCATCATGCTGGTCCTGATGAACTGGGTATGGATATATGTCATGGAATACAGGCAAGAGGGTAGTCAGGAGAATGGGGATCACTTTGCAGACAGAAGAAAAATGAAATGGCTGCTTAGAGGGATAGAAGTAAGAAATGGAGAGCACTGGGACTTTTTAGCTGTGATCTTGGCCTTGAACCCTTGTAGTATAGGCACCAAGACCACAATCATGGCAACATGGACCATCCCTTTGGTCTTTTCTATTGTTTTTTGCTTGGGTGCTTCTTGTCCATCCTCCTTGGCTCTTTTTAGCCCGAGGCCTCTGCTGTCTACCGGAGAAGAGTTAGCTTCATCTCCTTCAGAGGTTAGATGTTTGGAAAAAGCTGTGTCTAAATTTGTCTCCAGAGTCACATTGTGCCTTACGGATCTTGAAAATGCCAGGAGCTCAAATAGCATTGTAAGACCCAGTGCTCAACAGAATGAGCAGCCCTGGGACACAACCTCAGGGACAGTAAAACTCTGTCCTAACTTCCGACAACAGCAGCTCACTGGTGTCTTGCACAGCGGTTGATTTGGGCCGCACAGTGGCTGCAGAAACCAGAATGACCATGAACTAAAGAGTGGTGAGGAGGAGGAAAGGAGTAAGACTTTCCAGAAATTTGGTTGCAAAGGGAAAAAAATATGTGATGCTCTCATTGAAATAATCTGTAGCTTGACAGAAGGACCCAGGCTAGGAGAACAACCTTTATGTTTTCTGGTAGTATCAGGGACAGGGCTTGCCTACAGCAGCTCAGTTCTGACTTTGCAAAATTTGAAATGATAGATTTCTGGGCTTTGAATCCACATGTTCTTTGGATTCACAGCACTTTGGTGTTGAGGAAGGAGGGCAGACAGAATCAAGACGAGACTTTCTCGTGAGTGGTCCCATGAGCAGATGCAGGAGCGTGCATTAGGTTTTTTTTTTTTCCCCCAGAAATAGATATCATATGATCTCCAGCTGCTTCAGACGAATGTCCTTGTGCAGACCCTCAAAAGTCACGTTGAGAAAGCACACAACCCCTTAGTTTTTAATGATCACTAGCCCCTAGCTCCACTGAGAAAATAGGAAATAGTGTTTTAATGATTAAAAAGAAATAAATAAAATAAAATAAATAAAATAATAAAATAAAAAGGAGTTTATGATATCTCCTAAGGGGTTGGGGTTTTTATTATAGATACAAGGGAGGAAACCGGCAGAGACATCTGGAAGGGTCCAGAGTGAACACGGTCAGATTGATCCAGACCACATGAGGAGAGAAGGGGAGGGAGAGCAAGAGAGGAGTGGCTGACCAAGAGGGATTGGCTTGTGCATTGAGACTGGCCAAGAGATTGGTGTAGCCAAAATGGCTGGGTTATATAGGGGCCAGAGGAGCTGGGGGAAGCCCAGGGAGGAATTTGGGGTAGGGGGCTGGCTTTCTAGCTAGGAGGACCCTGTAACAGGTAGGACTGAGGGATGCTGGGAGAACCTGGTGTCCACCTTCCACTTTGGTATGTGAATAGGCACTTTAGCTATTTGTCCTGGGTTTGAGACCTCACTGTGTGTCTAGTTCTGAAGTGATCACTGAAGTGGCCAAAAGAAACACTGAGGAGGGGAGGAGGCATGTGGTACTGTGTGGCCTGAGGCCCCACAGTGACACCGAGTGGCAGTTGCTAGGGGGCAGTTGATGGGCAGCAGTTAGAACCCGAGGCAGTTGGGGAAGGTAGTTCCGTGCAACAGCAACTTGGATGGTCTGGCAGGTGCTGTGGGCCACAGGCTGGGGCTGAGGAAAGGTCACAGCACTTGGCAAGGTGTTAAGAGGCACACACCTTTTGATCCTCTTACAGTATCCATCCATGAGTTTGCGATCAAGTCCTGTGAACAGCTGCTAGGATGAGCACAACCCAAAGCAAGAGCAATGGGGTGAGGCAGGGAGGGGTTGGTGAAGGGTCTGGCCTCAGAGGACAAGCGGTGCTCTTCTGTTGCCTCCAACGATAAGGCTGCTTCTGTGGATTTAGAGCCATGTTGTCACCAGCTGCAGGCAGGGGATGCCCACACTGTGGTGCCAACAAGTCAAGAAGCAAAGTGGGGAAGACAAGTCATTTCTAGAACAGTTCCTAGCACGGGAGCAGCATCTGGCCAAGTGTGTTGGACCTGACGATAATTGTGGCTCCTGTTTCCCAAAGGCTTACTGAAATGCTTAGAGAAGGACCACACCTTCCCAATACGCACTGTCCCCAGTGGGCAGCAGCCACACTGCCTGCCTCGGCTGTTTGCCTGACTCCAAGCTACACTGCAAAGCATCTAGAGTTGGTCCCTTTGATGTCCTCGGAGACTCTTCCGCCACCCCTGGGTTGCTACCCCGAGTTACCCTCCCGCACCTCAGTCAGCTCATGCTGAGGTTTTCCTCACCTCCCTTGTGGGCTTCTCTAGGACTCAACGGAAATACCATCTCCTAGGTTTTCCAAGATCCCAAGCCTTCCCTGCCACATACAGTCCATGCTTCCTGTCACTTTGTTCATAGTCTCTATCACAAGGACGAGTACTTCTCTCGCGAGGTGTGGTTTCCCCACAGCAGGCTCACGTGGCAGAGCTTTCACCCTGCACGACATACAGCCTACGCTGCACACTTGTGTACATGGAGCCGATGAAGGAGGCGTACCGAGAGTTTCTCTCCTTTACAGCTCAGTCTGTCTTCTGCCAGGAGGGAGATCCCATCGGGAGTGTCAGCGGCTTCGATGTTTCTAGCCTGAAGCTGCAGATTCTCAGTCAGATTTTATGGGACTCGGAGAAACTTTTACAATGCTGCCTGTGTGGTTTCTCAAAATATACACAGTGTTTCTTGGTTTTCCCTTCTCTACATTGGACACACCTCTCTCCCTCTGCGTGACAAGGCAGCTGCTCCCTAATATTGCCCACTGCTTTCTCTTCCTCTAAGTCATTTGCAGGATTATTTAGTTTGGGATCAAGCTTTTCCCACTTGATGGATAATTGAGTTTTTTTTTTAATTTATTTTATTTTTATGTGCATATCTCTTTTTCCTCACTATGTTCTTCAAGGGGTAAACATTGTGGATTTTGTACTTTTCCATGGTACCTTGTAAAAATATAAACAAAACAAAACTTCAATAAAACTAAAGTGGCAGGTGAAGAGAAGTAAAGTATGTAGATCCTTTAGAATGTAAGGTCATGGGATTGCATGTAGCCATGCTTTTGACAATTTTGATTACTCTTATGTCCTTAAATCCTTGAGCTCATACCTGGAATGTTAATATATATTGAATGGATGAATCTTTTAAGACATAAGCTAATCTTTATTAATCCATGGCATGTTTAGATATTTCAGTAATAACAAAACATGGAATAAATAGGACTTGAATTTTTTTTTTTTTTTTTTTGGCTGACTTTTGCATCACTGAACTCAATCCATGGGATGGATTTGCCATTTCACCACTGATCTCAATGGGAAAATATAACTTGGATTATAGAAATTAAGATTGACACCATAGTCAAGCATTTCCTTTCAGGGATGTTAGGACTCAAACCCAGGACAAACAGCTAACTGAGGTGTCTAGTAACATATTGAAGCAAACACAGGCTGGGAAATTCTCTTAGCATTCCTCAGTCCCTATCTGTTACAGGATCTTCCTGGCAGGCATACTCAGCCTCTTACCCTAAACTTCTCCAGCCTAGGGACTGGGCTGGGCTGCCCTTCCCTATCTAATCCAGCCATTGCTGCTACGCTGGTCCTTTGGCCTCTCGCCCTCTTGATGATCTGGCTCTTGGTTCCCCTCTCTTGGTTCTCCCTTCTCCTCACATGGCCAAACTCAGTCTGCTGGTCACGTCCACTCTGGACTCTTCCACATGTCTCTTCCTCTACACGAGCTCTCCCTCACTGCTACAATAAACCTCTTCCTCCACTATACCTAGGAGCAGTCATGTCTTTTATTTGTTTTTCGTTCATCAAATATGGTCCTGAGGCAGAGTAGTATCTAAGTAAACTAATTTGCAACAGGAACAGCATAGAAACAGAGGGAGGAGCTTGTTCCTGGCTTCTGTTATTAACCAGAGGTGTGACTTGGGACCAGGAACTTCTCCAGGCCTTGTCTTGTCTATAAACAGAGTTTGGTTAGGTTTCTTCTAGTTTTAATACTGGGAGATTTACTTCCTGATCACGGAAGTGTCCCTGAAGGTCACCGTGATAAAGTGGGAGAAGACCTGGTGAGGGAATGCCAACGTGAGGGTGGTGGGAAAATACATTAGAAACTTCAGTGTAACCTCAGAGATCTACAAGTATCATGCACAGATTTAAAAAAAAAAAAAAGAATTAACCTTTGCTATGTTGCATGGAGGCCTTCAGAGCTGAGGACCAGAGCTTAGGCCTTGAGATCCGTCACGGTGTACAGAAAGATTTAGCCTCCAATGATTTGGGGGAGATGATATGAAGAATGATCCATATAGTTAAAACCATCTTCAAAAACAGGCGGCAGGAATCTGAAAGAGTTAAGGTACTTTAAATTAATTTTTAAGATGGTGACAATTTCACCATTAATTTCATAGCATTGAGCTAAATGCTTGCCAAAGATATTTAGAACATTTCCGAATCTCATTTTCATAGAGCAGTAGAGTTGAAATAGATGATCCTTGGCTCCCCTTCAGCTTTGTCAACCTGTGATTTAATTTTGTATCCCTGAATAATAGAGAAATTCCTGACGTGATCCTCCCTCCCCTCTTTGGTTTACTGACTTTTTCTCTGGGGTTAGGAAGGGCCTAAGGCTAAAATTGCTACAACCCACCCCAACTCCTAAGAAATGTTGTCCAAATGAATTCTGCCATTTCCCCAGCTAGGGACTTCCTCCACCAATGCTGGTGGGTCTGAGGAGAAAGCCTCACATGACTAGAGAGCACTAACTGCTCCTTACTATTGGAATACACCAGCAGGCTGGAGTGTCTCTCAAGATCTTCGCTCCTTAAGTCTCCTATTCAGGACAGCAGATTTCCCCGTTAGTCACTGTCATTTCAAATGGAAAAAAAAAATGTCTGACTTATACCTGGGTTGTCCCCTTCCTCTCAGGAGCTAGAAGAATGTCCAAGAGTGGAATTCCTGTTTGGCTGACCCAGCAGTTTGAAGCGTGAGACAGGCTGTTTCCTTAGCTCTTCCCCCTAATTTTGACCAGTGAAAGGTTTCTTTTAGAAAACCATAACTGATGATCAATGTCATTAGTAATGACTGAAACGTGTAAAGGGCCCTCAGACGCCTCTGTCCGCATTTCTCCGTGACGTTTTTATGAGTAAATTCAATACACTCGGCAGCCCACAGTTGCTTCGACTCGGGCGCTGCTCATCTCTGTCAAGATCTGTGGTTGCCAGCAACAAAAACCCAAGTCAGACTTGCTTCAGAAAAAAAACAAAAAAACAAAAAAACAAAAACAACCCCAAAAAACAAAAAAACAAAAAACTAGGAATCTGACCAGATAATTCAGAAGCCTTGAGATGTTATACCTTCAAAGTTGATTAGGATCCAGGGGCTTGAATATGATCAAGACTCTTACTACATCTTGAGCCTTCCTGTCTCTCTGTGTTGACACTGTTTCTGAGTGAGATCCCCTCACTGGGCCCCTCCCCCCATCTTTGCTGCATGAAAAGAAGAGAATTTGTTTCTGTACTTGGTTTGTCAGAAAAGCCACTTGGTTGAGGCTGGAGCCGAAAAGATAAAAGACATAAACACTGAGGAGATGGGGGACAAGGACTTTTTTTCTTATAGGAAAATTTAGAGATTTTTTTTTTTTTTTAAATGGGAATGAGGCTGATAAAAACCTCACATAAGGGAAGGCATTGGCAGTCTGATCCAGCAACCGCATGTCTTATGTTCTGGGCACAGTCCCCCAGCTCAGGTTCAAGAGGATGCTGGGGGATGACTGTGTGGGTTAAATGGTTGAAACTGGGTTCGGCCCCGAGCAGGCGGTTAGTGGAGACTCTGCACGGCCATGTTACTACAGAAGGAAGGCAAAGCTTGCCCTCTGCCCTGTTCTGTTTCACTCAGGCCGGTCCCTGCGAGGGGGGCCATCTGTCCCTTCTCTGCCACAACAGCTGCTTGCTGTCTCCACCAGCCGCCTGCCTGCCCTTTCTCCAAGCAGACCTGGTGTGTTTCCTTCCAGCAACTCCTTGTACTGTACTGAATTTGGGTAGGACTACAGTCACACTGAAATTCTGATGGGAAACGGAGAAGGGGAGACCCTTTCTCCTCAACTTTTTGTCACTTTTCTCTCTTCTAGGTCAAATTCACTAGTTTTTCTATGTTCTTGTGGAATGGCAGATACAAATTTTGTCAAATGATGTTGGTCACTGGCTCTCACCAACAAAAGCCCAAGAGTGACTGGACTTTGAACCTCTTAAGTCTCTCTCTCTCTCTCTCTCTCTCTCTCTCTCTCTCTCTCTCTCTCTCTCTCTCTCTCTCTCTCTCTCTCTCTGGGACACACACCCAATGGGATAGACTTAAAACCCAAACCTGGCTTTGGGTATAATCAGAAACAAAAGCAACATTACTTAAAGATAAAGCACCTCATCGGCCATGTATGAACACAGCTGTACAGCCATTTGCTATGGAAAGGTAGAATGACTGGTCCTGCCCATGGTTTTAAAAAGGGGACATGGTGTGGGAAGGGGAAGTCTTGACTTGTTCTGAATTTGGGGTGGTAGAAAGGGAGAACATTGGAGCCATGCCTGTTGCTGGAGGACAGGCAAGGTGAGGAGGAGCGTGGGCTGGTGATCCTCTCCCAAAGACGAAGCAGTGAGGAGGAACTGTGGACGAAGTGCCGTGGATGCCCAGGTTTCCTGTTACGATGGGGACCAGGCACTCTAGTCCATGTTACCAGAGCACAATCTGGAAAGTTCACATGTTTGCCAACGGCTTTTGTGTAAGTTCACTTTTGAAGGGAAACTTGAAGAGTTTGTTTTCCATGGCTCCAAGGATATAGAGGTGATGGTAGCAGGGTGGGAGGCCCGGGGACGGGGGTGGAGGTGGGGGAGGGGGTGAGGAACTGAGAGAATGATAAAGTGTCATTGGACACTCACAGAAATGCTGGAATACCCTCATTTTCTCCTGGCTTTCAGGGAGCAGGTGTTAGTTTTTCGGCTGCGTTGTGTGCTTACCCTGCAAGGAAATGCCACGAAACACGACAGAATCCGCTAACAAGAGTTTTATTAAAGGTAAAGGGACAGAGAGTGAACAGGCCTGCGGGAAACATGTGTGTGGAGAAGAAGGAACCGGGAACATGGCGCCTGATTTTAAAGGCTGGGCGTGGACAGATCAGCGTCACTACTACACGCGTACTGTAGATCACATGGCCACGTTGCGCGCTTACGTGGCTAGTGGGACGTCACGGATCTTGGTCACGCGAGATGCCCTGACCCGGAAATGGCTATCTGGACCTGGCTAGGCAGAAGTGTCCGCCAGGCATATGCAAACACGCCTGACCGTGGGGGCTTGTTGTAAATCTTTCAGCAGGGCTTGGCGATGGTTTAAGATGCTTCTGTGTGGTCCAGTTCTCAGAGCCCAATTGGGCAGCACTCCTCATGGGCAAGAGCAGCTTTCCATTAGTTACTGTTAAGTGTCCCTACTGATTTTTCAGGGATTGGGAAAAAAATAAAAAAGCTGGAAGGTGGTTAGTGACGATCCTGGAAAAGGAGAGCTAAATGGACTGGGCAGGCTCTGGCTAAACGTGCAGGTGCCTTCCCACGATATCCTGAGATCCATTTACTTTCCAGTCTTCTTGCCCCCTGTTTTAAAAGGGCAGCATATCTCTGGATCTGTTGGTGAGAGGGCCATGAATGCACTCTACCTCTTGGTAAAGTTACCCCAAGCAAGGCCACAGTCCTGCAGACTCTGTCCTACAGAACTCCGCCTTCTGGCTTGCTTTCTTGTGTCTGTGAACTGGAGGTAAAGACAGCATCTGCCTGCTGTGCAGGGAAGGAGGGGGGGATGTTGAGAGAGGAAGCTCTGAGTACCCCAGTGCATGCTTATTTTGCTTTGAATGGCTCTGTAAGGGACCCGCACATATGATGTGGGGTGTGCCAGAGACTCGTCTCCTTGATTATAATCCAAACCATAGCTTCCTTCCCAGTGGAAATCCACTTTATCCACAAGACAGTGAGAATATTGCTTGGGAGCCCAGTGCCCTGCTGTGACTCCAGGCCTCCCAGCCCCTTCCCTGCCAAACTCCTGCTCTGGCTCTCCAGAGTTAGGCCAGGCCTTCTGCTCTGTAACTCTGGTTCCCTCCCCCGGAACAGCACAGGCCTCTACCCTAGGGGGTGTTACATACATTCTTCCTGTGTCTTGGGGAACTTTGGTTTCTCTCAGGTGAGCCACATCTTTCACGTTGCTGCTACCTCCAACAGGAACATTAAGATTCTCCAACCCACCTATCTATTACACACAAGCAAGTGACCTTGGGACAGAAACTCGTTTTTGTTTGAGGACAATATAAGCAAGTGTCTGACCAGCCTCCTTCCAAAGGTGACAGGCTTGTAGCATCAGCAGGCGTTTCTCTTGTGGTACCTCCCTGCTCATGGCACCTCACAGCAGATGTCTGGCCCAGGAGTGACAGACCAGTTGGCACTGTCCCTACAGTCCTGTTCTGGCTCTCTTTGCCACATTTGCGCCTCCCATAAACATGGTACTCTCACTGGTCACTGTAGAGAGATGGTTTCTATATTTCCCTGGCTTTGGGACGGTAGTCCCAGTGATGCCTCTCATCTACACAAAACCCCTCTTCCCTCTTAGGTCAAAATGCAAATTTCTTGTCTGGCCCCAGAAGGCTCTGCGTGATTCTGGTGCACAACTCTCAGTCCTACACTATTTCTCTCCTGGGTTGCCTATTCCTTTGGCCCTAGAGCTGAGTAGGGGTCACCCCGACTCCGTGCTCCAGGAAAGCTCTTTTCCCATGTCTTTACAGAGTCATTTCTTCAGAGACACAGCTCAACAATGGCACTTCTGAGAAGATAGGGTTCAGACCACCCTATCTTTTTGTCTCTGTGGCTTTGGCGATCTGCGCCTGCGCTCTTCTTTGTTTATCTGCCTGTTTTGGTGCTGTCTTCCCTGCTGGGGTGGTAGCTGAGTGGCGGCTGGGGCCGGTCTTTGTAGCTTCCCATTTCACTGACACCTACAGTGGTGTGTAGCATGTAGTTGTTGAATGACACCTTGGATAAAATGTCTTGCTTTTTGATCTGGATTGTGCACCCTCTAACACCAGGTGGATGGCTGGCTCAGTGTTACTTTTGTTCGGTTTTTAAAGTACCTGGTATTGTAGACAGAACTGGGTGAATGTCTGTTGGCAAGTGTTTGAATGTGATTGGAAAGGAAGACACATGGAATAATTATTTCCCTGCAATGCCAGGGATGGGACTTCTTTTATGTGCCATATAAAACTTGAGGGTATGTGATGGGGAGAGCTGTGATTTGGATTCCTCTCCTTCCCCTGCAGCTAACTAGCTGTGGGTTCTTAGGACAGATATTTTGTGTGTTCTCCAGACGAGCAAGTCACTCAACCCTTGCGATTCTTGTTTCTCACACCTGTGAACACAAGAAGTAGACCAGGGCTGTTTGGAGATCTCTCTCACTTCTAGATTCTAGACCTGGGTCCTTTGGGGCTAGCACCAGCATTGTGTTATTTCCATTTAGCTTCTTTAATGTGTGTGAATGTGTATTAGCAGTGTGAGCCCAGGGTAACGCTGTAAGAAGCGTCATAACTTTCTAGCATCGGGAAGGGACATGGGTGACCCAAAGGGACTGGCAGCCTCAGTGAGAAGCTGAGAAATGTAGGAAAGAGAAGGCCTGCAGTGAGAGAGTTGGTGTTCTATGCTGTGCGGTGCCCAGCTGTCGGGTGAGGGCTCGTTAAGCATAGGACTGGCTAAGGCACAGCACAGTGCTCTTGTGTGAAGGGATCTGAGAGACACATGCTGCTGGAAGAGAGGAGGGCTCTGCACGGGTCCAAATCTGCAATAGCCTAGATACATTGCACACTTTCCATGTGGTCCCATAGAGGGTGACTTGCTGCTTGGTGAATGGTCATTAGCTCTAGCTGATGACAGACAGGCACCGTTCTGAAGGATGGCTTCGGGACCCTTGGGGAGCTGGACTTTCTGGGTGAATTGAGGAACTTTCTGTGAATAGCAGATGGGCATATGAGTAAAAGGTGCAATTCAAGGGCATACCAATTGTGCCTGGAGGTAAAAGTGCTCAGCTGTGTCATGGTTATCAATGTTCGCTGGCCTCTTGGTTGTTTCTGTGTATTTCCTTCTACTCTGTTCCCTGGCAAATCAGCATTAGGGCCCATGAATGACAGCAGCCCCAGTTTATAGCTGGCCCGGGCTAGATTTGTAGTTATGATCTTTCTACTTGGTGTGACAGGGACCTGTGCACCTGCTGAAGGTGTAGAGATACTCGTTGTCTGTTTTTCTTTTCTTATTGACAGTTCTTGCCTGAGTGGGATTCTGCCTCAGTTTCTCCATCTAGTATCCATCCCCCAAGCCTTGCTGGCACCAGTTTGAGTGCTGAGCACACTGAACCCCTATTGACTCTCTGTTCCTCTCAACAGAAGTATGTTCACTCTCACTGAAGATTCTGGAAATAGCCTTGCCACCAGAAAGTCTCTACAAAGTTGTGTCCCTGATGTATCATGCCAAGCCCCCATAGCAAGGCAATCCATTCTCAGTACCAAGAAGCCCAGGGTGCTATACTCTGGCACCAGAGGGTGGCCCAAGGTAAATGAGACCCCAAGGAGGTCAGGGCCACACCAAGGATCACGTGAAGTGACACAAGAGTTTTCAACAGTGTCCTTGTGATTGGCTGCTGGGTGGAGCATGTAGAAAGAAATCTAAGGGTGCTTTCAGGAGCCCTACATAACTGAAGTCATGGTTAATTTGGCTTAGGATGGAGGGAGTAGAGATGGAGGTAGAGTTTATGCATATTGAGGAAACAGATTTGGCAGAACTCAGCCCTTGTTGGGTTGGGTGGAGGCAGGAAGTAAGGAAGAAGTAAGGGACTAGTTCATATCTTTGGCGCCAAAGACTTCTTTGTTGACATTGTTGACATGCCACTTTGTAAGAGGAGACTATCAGGAAGGAGGATCTGCTTAGGGAGGGTGGGTGGGTGGGGTCTGCATCAGGAGGGCTGTGTGCTTTGAAGAGGTAGATTCTGGTTGGTTCTTGGTCTTGCTGAGATGGGGCGCTGTTGAAACCTTTCTGCGGAGATGTGGAGCGGAACAGGAACTCTGAGCATAGCTGTACTCTGGGGAACATAATCACACCATAGTAGTGGGTAAGACCTTGAAAGGGAGTTTCTGGTATGAAAATGAAAGTGAACTGAAGTTTGAATTTAGATCAATTCCTTTGTGTAAAGGCTGGTGCTAGAGTAGGAACCCCTAAAGGGGAGCTCAAGAAAGTTGGCCCAGAGGGTCTGGAGGTGAGCAGAGATATCACCCAAGCCCTGAGGAATAGGATCCTGAAGAAAAGGTGAAATAGTTCACAGTGTTCAAGTCTTCTGAAATGAGAGAAGGAAACAATGAGAAAAGCAGGCATGTGACTGGCCTGGTGGCTGGGGACGTAGAGAAGAGTCCTCTTGGGGGCACCAACTTGGAAGGGTTGAGAAATGAGTGGAGCTGATGGGGAGTGGACCAATGGGCAGATGGCTCAAAGGAGGTTCTGGAATGGGAAGAGGAGAGAGCTAGAGGTGGCCAGGCACCTGGGAGAACTTATGGGGGGGGGGAGTGTTTGTGAATGCTGAGGTAAACCCTTGGATGGAGAAGTTGGGCTTAGAGAGAAAGGGCTGGAAGTGTGTGTGTGGGGGTGTGGGGGTGGTGAATGCTTGAGAAGCAGTGTGGAGTTGGGATGACAAGCCTCTCCATAGATCTTGCTCTGCTGAGTGGAGAGGAGACGCTTCAATTGCACGGCAGCTGGGGGAACTCCCTGGGGACCTTTTGGATGGAGTGATGCCAGGATGTGACTGGAATCCCTGCCCCATGGCTTCTTGTTTTCTCTGAAACACTTCAGATGAGGTCGTACTGCCCATGAGGCAGCAGAAGAAGCTAGAGGTTGGGGGACACAAGACCTCATGCAACTGTCATGGTGAAGAATGGAGTACCTGTGACCCCACAGTTGAAGGGTTAGTACTCACATCCATCATGACTTAGTAAATTTCCATGGTTGTATTCCTTGTATTGGTGGACTAAGGTGGGGGTTAAAATGGGGGGGGGAGGGAGGTTAAGGAGGGTGAGTGATAGGGAGGCGTAGATTTCGTTGGCACAAGACAGCCCTGCATACCTGAGGTTGGAGGTTACAATGGCCCCTGTCTTTTGTACTTGGCATTGCCATTCTGAGCTGTAGAAACAATGAACAGCTTTGCAGGAATCTACCTAGGGGCTTATGCCTGCCAGACATTGCATACTGGGATTGTACTTAAATGCCTAAGAAGTTTAAGGGATTTTAGAATCTGTAGTAAGAGCTGCCCCACTCTACCGTTTTGATTTTCCCTCGTGTCCTGCTGAGCGTCTTCTGGGAAGGCCAAGGTGGATGGACAGAATGTCGATCATTAAGATGTAGGTCGGTGACATAGGATTTGGTGAATTACTTCCTTGCAAGTCTAGGCTTGTGTCCTGAAGTTCAGATTACAGACTAGGGAGTGAGTTGTTTTCCAGCCTCTCTTGCTTTCTGGCGTCCCACCCTCCGGCTGTGAAAACACTGTGGCTGTGGACTGTTGGGTCTCCACACTCAGAGTACTCTGAGGAAGATGGGATGGCCTGTGTCCCACATTCCCAGTGTTTCAGAGACAGTCAGTAGTCTCTGATGTTTGTTAGGTTTCTTTTTTTTTTTTTTTAAAAAAATTATTTATTCATTTTCTTCTTTTATTCTATAAGTCTCATAATTACATCCCCACTTCAGTTTTCCCTCCCTCCACTTCTCCCATCCCTTCTCCCCCAGATCCACTCCTCCTCTTTTTGCCTTTAAATAAGAGCAGGCCTCCCAGGGATATCCACTGAACATGGCCTAATAAGTTACAATAACACTAGGCACAAACCCTCATACCAAGGCTGGATGCAGTAACCCAGTAGGAGGAAAAGAGTCCCAAGAGCAGGCAAAAGAGTCAGAGGCACCTCCACTCCCACTGTTGGGAGTCCCACAAGAACACCAAGCTATACAACCATAAGGTACATGCAGAGGACCTAGCTCAGACCAGGCTCTGTGATTGTTGCTTCAGCCTTTGTGACCCCCGTGAGCCCTGCTTAGTTGCTTCTGTGTGCTGTGTTCTTGTGGTGTCCTTGACCATTCTGGGTCCTAAATCCTTCTGCCCTCCTCTTCCACTGGATTCCCTGAACTCTGCCTAATGTTTGGCTGTGGGTCTCTGCATTTGCTCCTATCAGTTACTGGAAGAAGCCTCTCTGATGATGATTATGCTAGGCCCCAATCTATGAGCATGGCAGAATATCATTAGGAATCACTTTATTGACTTTTTTTTTTTTGCAAGTCATATTTGGTTCTATCCTGAGTTTCTGGGCTGACCAGCCTCTGGTTCCTGGCCATCCACGCAGTGTTAGGCATGGGCTCCCTCTCAGCATGGGCCTCAAGTTGGACCAGTCATTAGTTTACTACTCCCACAGTTCTGTGCGACCATTACCCCAGCATATCTTGCAGGCAGGACAGATTGTAGGTTGAAGGTTTTGTGGCTTGGTGGGTGTCCCAGTCCTACAGCTACGAGCCTTGCCTGGTTATAGAAGATGGCTACTTTGGGCTCTGTATCCCCCATTTCTAGGAGACTTCACTAGGGTCACTCTCGTAGATTCCAGGGAGTTTTCACTGCTCTAGGTTTCTTCACTACTCCCCAAGTGCCCCCCATCCCATTCCAGTCATCTCTCTCAGCACTCTCTCCCTCCCTCTCTCCCATCCCCTGCCTGTTTCCTCCTATTCCCATCCTCACCTGTCGTATTCCCCAGTCCACCCGCAAACCCCTCAAAATCTGTTTCCTTTTCCCAGGGAGATCATGCACCCCCCTTTAGCCTTCCTTGTTACTTAGCCTCTCTGACTCTGTGAATTGTAACACAATCATCCCTTATTTAACAGATAATGCATTTGTTAGTTTTCAAAACTAGTCATTGAGTTAGCGATTCACATCCTTAAAGTTGGAACATTTTTTTTCTTTTGCTGTGGCATCAGAATTATATTTTCCAATCTGCACTATGGGAACCTTGGCTTCAGTTTTTTTTTTTTTTTAATATTGTGCTGAGCTGTGCTTCTTAGACATGCCAGTTTTCCTTTTGACCTCTTTATTAGGAAGAAGGGAGCTAAGCGCATAAATTGTTGGAAACCATTGATATTTATAGGCTAGGGAGATGGTTAAAGCCTGTGTTTTTTTTTTTTTTATATATACCACATTAAACCCACGATGTGTTGGGAAATAGGGTGGTGTAGCACACCCTCTGCTGGCTTAGTTCAGCATGCTGCTGCTACTGTACACTAGGGAAGAAATCATTTTGCCCAAATCTAGAAATTCAGCTTCCTCAAAACCCAAAGGTGTCATTGTTCTTTGAGTGACCTCCAGGCTATGAGTTTTGTCAGTAAGTAGGGAGGCACATTGTTTTAAAAAATTCAGGTATTTCTACTTGACAGCTTCACCTAGGGCAGGTGCTTAATGAAGCAGGTGGGGCAGCCCGAAGCCCAGGGCTGTAGTGTTCACCACATTGAGACTACCAGTGGGGATTCATGAGGGATAAGCTTAGGAAGTCTGTCTTTGAGTTCAGGCTCTTTGTCTGCACTACAATTTACCTGTGGGACAATCAGGCATTTGACTAGATGATTTCTGAGGACTTCCAGCTCTCTGTCTGTTGCAGGTACACCATCCTGCCTCACGGGGGCTTATAATGCAGGTAGCATCTTTACCTGAGCTGCTGGAGCTCATGTGGTAAAGAAAGGCAGCCAGGACTGACTGTTAGACCAAGTTGCCAGACACGAAGGCTGCCTCTATAGTAAGATCCGGTGGCTGGGTTTGCTCAGAAATGCATCTGACACACACACCTTCTAGGCTGCAGTCCCCCTAAATTTGCCTTGGCCAAAGTTACCCGGGCATCTGGTACTACTTGGCGGTTGTCATGTATGTTCTGTTCTGCGCTGCCTGACACGTGGCCCAGAAGCCATGCATCTCCTTGGACCCTCAGGACAGTCTGCTACCTACTTCTATCACTGTGGCGGCCACAGTCTGAGCTAGTGACTCTGCCTCCCTCCTCTTGAACAGAGGGAGACAAGGGCTATGGGGGGGGAGGGGCAGATGTACTCAGACTGTGGGTCACCCACGAGACTGAGTCTCTTAAGTATTTGCCCCATTCAGAAAGGCAAGCTCCTCTTTCTGAATGATGGATGTGCGATTCTCATTCAGCAGCTCATCTCTTCCTCACCGGTGCCCTTTCGCAGGCAAGCTTCTTGAAAACAGTGTCATAGCCTCCCTTCCCTATGCGGCCCTCCCCATGCTGTGCTGCAGCTGGATGGCTAGCTTGTGTGTACTCTGGAAGCTGGCCCAATTCAAGGCTCCGCACAACCTGCATGTGACCGAGGTCTGTGGTCAGTTGGCAGCTCATGCCTTCTGCACACATGTCCTTTTCCCTTTCCCAATCCTCCTGGTCTCTATGTAACGCTGCCTTTGGTTATTTATGTGCAGCATTAAGGATTCTTCTGCCTTAGTTGCTCCTTTGGGTTCTGTCCCAGATAACTTTCTGTTTTGTTCTATATAACTCAACACAGAAGGCCATGGTGTGTGTGTGTGTGTGTGTGTGTGTGTGTGTGTGTGTGTGCACACTCAATACAGGCTGGCTAAAACCTCTCCACTGTAGGCGAGGTGGTCTCCTTGCCATTAGAAATTCCCATGAGAGGGACAGGGATGAAGGGAAATGTAACATAAGTTTACATCATGCTGAACATCATTGGGTACGTGTTGGAACCAGTGCTGGGATGCAGGGTGGACCCTTGTGTCTTCTTGAGAGCTTGTCCCAGAAGCTTCTAAGTGTCCATGTTAGTACCCTGGATCAGTGATGGGGTGAGGGCTGGACCATAACAAGGAGACAGGAGATAGGAAGCAGTATCAGCAAGGGTAGGTGACAGAGCCCTTTGGGAGGAACTCCCCTAGAGAAGGCTTGTAGGGGTGGGACCAGACCACTTCACCAAGAGAATCAGCTCATGTGCACTCAGGATCTGCCCCGGCATGGAGATTGGAGAGGTCAGTTGGTCTTCCGTGCCATGAAGGCCTTGCACCCCCACCCCCTCCAAGGAGAACAGAGGAGTTGGAAGATGTTCACTCCTATAAGTTCATCCAAAAGATCTCACTCACTGAGTGCAGTAGCAATGTGAAAAGTCACATTCAAACCTTATCCCCTCATTACTCAGGGAGGGGTAGGCTAAAAAAAAAGTGTTCAAGTACCTATAGACGATAGAACCCCATGTTTTCTTTATCCTTCTGATTATAAATTATCTAAGAAACCCTCAAAGACTGTGGATGATATGTAATAGAGACATAAAAAACAAAATCCTGTCATATGTAATAGCAAATGAACAAAGAATAAAATGTGTAAGTGAAGATTGGGAAAGGGCATGAAGTAAAGTTATTAGTGTCACTGTGGTGGCTACATGGGTAGAGGAAACACCAAGCCTTTTCAGCTGGCGTTGTCGTTGTTCAGGCCTTGTTTAGGCAACCTTATTGTTGAAATCCCATGGGCGCCACTTCCCTGTCACATCTAGAAGACACAGTCTCACAACAGCCTTCCTGGTCCTCTGGCTCTTACAATCTTTCTTCTTGATCTCCCTTGATGCTTCCCAAGCCTTAGGTGAAGGGATTGTGTTGGAGGTGAAGCTGGGGCTGGGCGATCAAGATCAACTGTTCTCTGCATTTTGACCAGTTGTGGCTTTCTGTAATGGGCTTTGTCTGATAGACCATTAATAACTGCTGAGAAAGGGAGAATTAGTCTTCTTCAGGGATAACCCCCCTAATTGGTTATGAAATCCAAGTGGTTAGCCCTACATACACACACACACACACACACATACACACACACACACACACACTTGCAAACAGCATTAAATGGCCTCAGTAGGTTGTATTTATATATATTTATTCATATATATAAAACAATAATTACAGAAAAAGAAGTCATGAATTTGAGAAAGAGCAGGGAACATGGGAAGGCTTGGAGAGAGAAGGGGAGAATGATGTAATTTTATTTTAATTAAAAATAAATTAAAAAACCTTTTCACTTTATATACAGTTACTAAAATGGAATTATGAATAAATCCATTTTATTACAGTATATATGATTAGGAATGGAGTAATATTTTCATTTTTCCTTCATGTGTTGACATCTGCTTTACATTTTTTCTCTCACCAGAGTAGTGTTTTTGTTTGGGAACCACACATGAAAATTTCCATAGCAACCCTTAAAAATGATCTTAAAAAAACAAAACAAAACAAAACAAAACAAAAAATATGAAAAGGACAGATCACTTACTTTTGCCCTGAGAAGTTGTATACTTTTTAAGTTTAAAACAGGATTTTTTAAGTAGGAATTTATTATGATTTTACTTATGTCAAAAGATCAGCTAGCTCAGAAGCCTAAGCTGCCCTCAGCTACAAATCCCTTAGTGGTTTCCTACTAGCCTGTGTCTCACGACGCCTCCTTCTGGAAAAGATTTGTGATGGAATGTGTCCAGGTCCCACTACTGTGAGGAAGGCTTTGTACCCGTGTGAAGGAGGGAGTGGAGCTGAGGGCCAAGGCGGAGGGTAGGGCGTGTAGGGGAGACATCTTGGCTTCTGCTCATTGTCAAATCTCCAGCATCTCCCATTTTAGACTTTTGTTCTTTGGTGATCCCAGTTCCACTTTCTAAACGCTATCACACATCTGTTATGGCACAACAAACCCTATATATTTGGTGGATGTTCAAAACAGTGTCAGAATGTCTCATGTACCTGGAAAGTTGAAACCAGCTAGCCATTGGCAAGAGTCCTTGCCTCTTGTGCTGTTACTTCCTTGCTAACACGGGTCACTGGAAGATTGATGACATGTTCCTTTTTTTTTTTTTGTTCTCTTTTTTTTTTAGAGAATAAATAGGAATGGGCAATCCAAGAAAGCATGAGAGTAGGTGAAAATGTTTGTTGTCTACTCCCATGCTGTGGAAGAAGCCCACAGGGTCTGAATGCTAGGAACCCAGGAAAATTGGGGACTGGTACCTTAACTCACCTTCTAGCTCCTAGTGCTTTCCATGGGCAAATTTGTATCTCCCGCCCTACCCCAAGTTCTCCCTCATCTGTGAATTTCATCTCACTAAAATCCTCATTCAGGCAACTCTAGGGTGACAGCATGTGATTAAGGCTACTGGGTTCCAGTTCCTCACATCTGAGTGTTTGTGGAGGACATGCAGCAGGTAATTGCCACAGGCTTTTTCTAGTGTCACCAAAGCCCATGTGCTATGGTAGTTCCAAAGTCCACGTGGCCACATTTGAAATAGTGTCTTGAGGAAGACTTCTCTCCGGGTCACACAGAAGCAGCTCTTCCGGTCTCTCTTACTGCGCTCACTGGTCGTCTTTATCTTTGCCTGATTCTCATTGGTGGCTTTTGTTTGTCCATAACATGGTTTTCCAGACTGCTCCTGTCAAATTCCCTCCCAGCCCTGTGGATCTCCTGCTTAATGGGCAAGTTCTGTAGGACAGATGTCATGTTTAGGAGTTCTTCAAAATAAGCCTCTCCTTACCCCAGACTGCTGATGAGGCGGGTGGAGGGCAGCACCTTTGCAATCCACAGAGCTTCCTGCTGCTTGCCGCAAGGTTCTCAGAGATCTGGTGAAGGGGGTTTGCAGGTGCTACCTGTGACTTTTCAGAGCTGAGTCTTATCCGTGGGCTCCCGGAAAGATCTTTGCTCAAAAACCATTTCACAATTTCCTTTGCACATCTGGAGAGGGTGGAGATTTTCAAACACAACTGTCCCTGAATCCTTTTGGTAGCTCTTCCTTCAGCTGGTCTCTGCCCCACCAGTTAGATATCAGTGGTTCTGAGGTCAAAATCTGGCTGTCCAGTTCATTAGCTGTGTTTTGTGCTTTCTTCATCCTGGATGTGGCATCATTGTGAAGCCTTCTGCCACGACACAGCCTCCTGAATAGTCTCTCTTCAGCTTCCATGTGCCCTTACAGGTTGCCCCGGCCAACGGGGTGTCAACGGGGGCGACCCACCTGCGGGAGAGAATGAGAGGGACGGGACGGGGGAGACACGAAAGGATGACAGCAAGACTGTGTTCTGATCAAGCTGCAAATTTTATTTTCCTCAGAATTATATAGCATGGGAGGGGGCAGGAAGGAGGGAAGGGGTGCACGACGTGCCATACGTGCAGGTGAAGGGGGACGTGCAGGTGAAGGGTTACATGCAAGTCGTGCAAGTGAGGCTGCTAGGTGGTAAGGTCACTGGTCAGGGCCCATTGTTCTGTTGTTATGCTATCTCACTTGTTCTTTATTTTTGTGGGCATGGTTTAGGGTAGGGGCTTGTTCTCTGGCTTAATAGTTTTCGATGTGACAACAGGTGACTTTTCGTCACTAAGGTTTTGCTGACAATTCCCTCAAAGTCCGTGAGTGCTACTCTTCGAGGTCTGCCTAGCTTCTGCCCACTGTCCAATCCATAGGGTGTAGGTGTGGCCAGCTTTCTGTCACTGCAACAAAACACCTGAGGTATTAAATCTGCAAGGTGGGGAGATATATTTTTGGCTCCGAGTTTCAGAAGCTTCAGTCTGTGGCTGGCTGGCTCCATCGTTTGTGGGCCTGTGGCAATGCAGAAAACATCGTGAACAAGGCGCTCATGGCAGAGCTGAGCTGCTCCAAGAGGTGCAAGAGAAAGGGTTAGGTCTGAGTTCCAATGTCCCCTTCAGTGGCACGCTCCTCAGTGATCTGACTTCTTCCATGATGCTGCACTGTGTTTCCCAATAGTGCAAAACATTGGTGACTAAGCCCTCAACACAGGGAGACTCTGAAGGTCCACACTGGAGCGCACACTCTAGGTTTTCCTTGGTAGTAGCATCCCACTTCTGAAATTTGTTTCTTATTTTGACAACAGTTATCCAAAGTTCAGTGCTATCTCCCTTGTCCTAGGTGGGTCAGGAATTAGAGACCTCTGGGCTGTCTGGTGCTGTATGTTTGTGGACACTTCATGAAGTTTAAGGCATCAGCTTTGGACACATAGCTCTATTTTCTAGATGCCTCACATCTGGAAACCAGCCAGCTCTAGCTGTTCTGGGAATCCTTAGCTCCCTGAGCCATGGATCTCTCCATAGGCTTCTCAGAGGTTCTTACAGTACAGCAATGAGAATTTGTCTTGTATGACCTTGACTCCACATGGAAACCATACGCTGTCATTTCTAAAGCCACGGTCTATCCTTTATTGCAGGATGGGATGTCACAGTGACAGGAATGGCAGAGCACAGGAACCTGTGGGCTGTATGGTGTGTGTGTGTGTGCACACATCAGGAAGAAAAAACATAGTCTTAAACACATATGACAACAGAAAATTACCTAAAGCCTCAGCTGTTCAGGCTTTTTGCTTGCTGTTCATTCCTGAAATGGGTAGGAATTGAATCTTGTGGTGATAGTCCCTTAGCCTCTGTTGTGTTTTTTGATTGTTTGTTTTGAGGGTTAATCTTCAAAATATTTAACAACTGGTGTGACATGGGCACCAATCTAGCAGATGGGACAAGGCCACCAGAGGTAGCTAATGTCACACTTGGCTTTTCCACTTGTATTTGTGTCTCTCAACAGTATATTACTTAGTTTTGAGTTTTAGCATTTTTTAATGAACACTCTTGAGAGTTTACACTTATGCCATTGGCCACTGCTCATTGTCACTGCTATGTATGTTTTGTGACAATATTTTGCTTACAAATCCCCGACTATGACAAACAGGAAATCACACACACCTTTTTTTTTTTTTTTTTTTTTTTTTTTTTGGTGAACTTGGCAAGAAATATGATAGCAGAGAAATTGAATCTCAGAGCATATAGGTTTTCAGTTTTAGAAAGAAATGTAAATTATTTTTCAAGATCGACATAAACCTATATTTCCTACTACTTATAATAATTTTTCGTTGCTCAACGTCAATTTTTTTCTTAGAGATATAACATGGTATCTTATAGTTTCTTTAATTTTTATTCTTGATTTTTAGTGAGGAGATGATCTTTTTTTAATGTATTTGGTTTTGTCTATCCCTCTTTCTTTTTTTTGGAAGTTCAAGTTCAAGTATTTTACTTATTTTTCTTTTGTTAGTTCTTCTCCCATTCTGGCCCCAAGCCTGTGTATGTGTTGTTGGCTCAGATAACTAACTCTCAAAACCCACTGACATCCATCCTCAGATGTTTGTCTCCATAGTGATTTCAAATCCTATCAGACTGACAGAACTTACCATTATAGCCACTCTCCCCTTACTTATTCCAACAGCGTCTGACAATCAATTGGATGTTTGGACTACTTATGTTTAATGTGATGATGTGTTTAGGATTAAGCACACCATTGTCTTTTTTTCTCATCTAGTTAAGATTTTCTCTTCTCCCCACATTTGGTCTTCCTTTAGTTTAGCTGAGAATTAAAAAGCCAAAGAGAACAACAACAAAAAACCTTACTCTGGTTAGTGCTCTTGCTGTGCCCCCTTCCCCCCTCACACAATGTGAAAACATCATGCATCCAACAGCAGTTCTTATGGACGTGGTGTCTCCTGATCCACGTGGTTAAAAGCACTAACCACAAATGTGATGGGAAGTACTTTGAGATAGAGGAACTCATGAGGGTGGGACCATCAGGATAGAGTTAGTATCCCTGTGAAAGAAGACTCCAGAGAGTTTGCTTGCTCTCTCACTTTACATATACAACCAGGAGAAGTCACAGGATCACCATACAGGGAGAAGTTGGCTGCCTGAAAGCCAGGAAGGGCCCTCAGCAGAATCCAATCCTCCAGCGCCCTGACTGTAGATTTCTAGCCTCCAGAATTTTGAGCAAACAAGTCTGTTGTTTGAATTCACCCTATCTGTACTTGTTGACTATGGTGTATGAACAGCGGGGGCAGGCACTTTACAACTCCACACTGACACTTTCTGTCTTCAGTTTTTGTGCCATTATGGTAGATTTGGTGTTTAGAAATAAGCTTTACAATGAATATTATTTTTTACCTTAAATACTCAGTTATCATCCAGGAAGTTAGAAAAAAAAATCTGAGAAATCATGTCGTGTTAAGCTACAAGTTCACAATTTACTATGGTCTTTATTAGAGCTGGTTCACCATGCCATTTGCCCTTCTGACTGGAGGCATCGTCTCTCCTATAACACTGCTCTGGTGATCAATTCCTTCAGGGTTTTTTTTTGTTTTTGTTTTTGTTTTTGTTTTTGTTTTTGTCTCTTAAAGCTGCTGGATGTCTTAAAGCATCTTCATTTTGCCTTTGCTTTTGAAAGACACTTGGAGAGAGGTGGACTGCATTTCCATCTTCTCCCTCTACCTTGATCCAACTGCCTTTTAGACTGTCCTGGGAAGTGGCCTGGCACTTAGCTTTTCATGAGTCCGGTTGCTTTTAGAACTAACTGTCTGTCACTGGCTTTGAGAAATTTGAATGTGATGTGGTGTTGGGGATGTGGGTTCATTGAATTTCTTAGCTCTGTGAGTTAAGAGTAGTTTTCAGGAAAATTGGAAAACATTTTGGCCATTATTTCCTCAGATTTTTTTTTTTTTTTGTGTGTGTGTGTGTGTGTGTGTGTGTGTGTGTGTGTGTGTGCGCGCGCGCGTGTGCTCGCGCCCGTGCATGTCCCACAGAAGCCTTAATTTGTGTGTACATGTGGGATGAGACTCCCATGATATCCTCATTAGGCATTCTGATGCTGATTTAACTGGCACTTAGCTTAACTTTTCAGTCTCTTTCTTTCTGTGGCTTTCATAGTTTCGGTTATTAAAGCCCACTGATGTTGTTTGTAGTAATGCCACATTGCCTGTCTCTGTTTGCACTGAGAATGTGATTGGTGACCACAGATCCACATGATGTTGTGAATCAACGCTGATAACTCTCATACTTCGTTCAGTGCTCACCAATGGCAACATTTTTGTAGATGATAGTCTAGCATCGCAACTAGGACACTGGCAGGGACAGAGCCTCTGGTGTTCTTCAGAGATACCTCCCCCAAGTGCTGCTTATGCTCTGTTTGTTTTTACTATGTGGCTTCAGATCTCCCAGTCCCAAGCCCTAGAAACCACTGTTCTGGAATTCTGTCCTTTCAGAATGGTTTGCTTGTGCAGCCAACACATTCATACCACGGTACTTGAGAACTGGCCATTTCACTTAGTGTAACTGCCTGGAAACTCTCCTGGGATAATTGCAACTCAGTGTTTTTTGTTTTTGTTTTCTTTTGAAAGAGGGTTTCATGTATTCAAGGCTGACCTCAATCTTGCTATGTAGCGGCAGATGACCTTGAACTTCCGATCCTTCTGCCTCTACCTCCCAAGTGCTGAGATTACTGGCATGCACCATCATGCCTTGTTTCTTGGTACTGGTACTGGGAATCAAACCTAGAGCTTTGTACGCGCTGTCCAATCACTTTACCAACTGAGCTACATCCCCATCTCCTACCCAGGATGTTTTAACCTCAGACATTATTAATTTTCAGCTATAGAAGTTCCATATGAATCTTTTGAAAATATTTTTTTTTGTGGGGTTGTTTTGGACCCTCTTCTTCAATCCTGGTCAATTACTGATTGACTTTTATAGTTAAAAGTCCTGATTAATGGTAATAAGAGGAGCTGGAGTGAAGGAGAAAGAATGACTTACTCCCAGTGCTGGCATGGACTAGAGAAGTAGACAGTGCTGAGCGCTGGTGGGGAAGTATGGAAAGTGGCTGGTGAGGAGAGACTAAGTCATTTATAAATGGAGGCAACCTTATAAACGTTCCCTGCGACTCACTTCAACAGCTTTTGAATGTTTACCCTGTGGTAGGAGGCATGCTGGGACTGTTTCCTGAAGCTCTGTTGTAGGAGCTGGGAGTTGAGGTCAGCTGGTATCTATTGGGCATACTGGGTGGGTGTTGTGAATTGCTCAGTCACTGTGGTGTTGTTCCGAAGCCCTCAGATGGGGATTAGAGGGATGTGTAAGAGGGGTATGAAAGTATGGAGCTTGTAAAAAAAAGATTGGGAAACTGGGATACCTCACATAAATATCCCCAAAGAATATGTCTTAAAACAAAAATATACACATGCAAAAAGGGGCACTCAGCTACTTGTCAAAGAATTCAATTGACTTGGTCCACTGAAGTACCTGAGTTAGAACATAAGACTCAGAAATTTAACTTGAGAGATAGCAAGTCTTACTGACTCTTCTGGGCCAGGAGGATACAATGCAGGTACTCTGAAGTGATCTTCCCTCGGGAGATTTTACCATGGCTACCCACACTCTGTCGGGTGACATGGAAGTGTTTACTTTCTCGCCCTCTTATTTTCCACTCTGCTCTGTCTTCCTTCTTTATTTCTTAGGTGGAAAAACTGTGCTGGACTCTCCAAATGGGCATTTCCAGTCTAATCCTGCGAGCCACAAGAGTATGGCGCTGTGCAGACGTCTCTTCCTGGTTTGCTTCACTTCTCCGAAGCATATCTTACAGTCGAGTAGTTTTATCAAAAAAAAAAATACATGAAACAGTACCTTGAGGCTTTCATAGTTGAATTCGTGTATATTCTGGAGTCGTATTCTAAGATGGAAGGATAAGAATTTTGGACAGGTTGTACCACTGACTTCCAGCAGTCAATATTGTGGAAAGGGTTATATTTAGTTACCCTGCTTAAAGGAAAAAAAAGAAAACCAACTTGAGTTTTGGAAGAATCTTAGGCTTACATAAACGTTTGAAAGAACCCATAGAGTTTCTATACATCCTTCATCCCATTGTCTCAAGTGTTAATGTCTTACATTCCTGTGGCATATTTCCCAAAGTTTAGACTCTGACCTGAGTATCTTGCTGCCTATTACAGGCTTTGTTTAGATATTACTAGGGTGTTCTATTAATGTCCCTTTTCTGTTTCAGTATTCCATGCATGGCACCAAAGTACATCCCTTGTGGCCCTGTAAATGTAGGCACTTTTCAGTTTTTATTTTATTTTTTTATTTTTAAAGACATTGTCAGTCTTGAAGAACACTGGCCCAGGCTTCCTGTAGACTGCCCTTTAACTCTTGGCTATACTCATAACCTGGACTGAGGTTATGGGTGTTTGGAAAGGATGCAACAGGGAGGAAGTGTCATAGGCCAAAACTGGGGCCATCCACGCATACTTTTTCAGGAGGATAAAAGGTTTTCACTTTTCCTGAGTCCTTCTCTAAGAATGAAGGTGGTGGGCCCTATGGAAGTTGGGTTGTACATTATGAGGAAGCATCAAGCTGTTTTCTGTGTTGCATTCCCACCATGAATGTATATGGATTTCAATTTTCTACAATTTGCTTGGTGTTCACCTTAATTTGATTGGAGCTACTCCATCGAGTGTGCAGAGGGCACCACACTATGTTTTTGTCTTTGTCTCCTGTTGCGAATGGTGCTGAACACCATTGGGTATGCTCATTGGCCATTTGCAGATCTTCTTAGGAGATACATTCATTCAGACACTTTGGCTATTTAAAAATAGGGTTGTTAATAAGTTGTATGAATTCTTTAAAATATTCTAGACACAAGCACCTTGTTAAATAAATGCTTGTTTAGTCTCTGCCCCTCGACTACACTTTTACATTTTAAGCTTTTTGTGTACTGGTAAAAGTCAATCTGTCCCCACCCCTGTCATGTGTACTTTGGATACTGTACCAGAAGTTGCTGAGTTTTGCTGTTCTGTTGGCTTTACAGGGTGTCTCATGTTTAGATCTTCCATTTAGGTGGATCTTTGGGAAGGATTAATGCCCAGTTGGTGTTGATTTTTGCATATTGTATGAAAGAGGGATCCAAGTTCATCTTTCTGCCTTCGATGTGCAGTTGAGTGCTTTCTTTGCACACACATGCTGTCCCTGTGCAGCTTATCTCAGCCTCTTGAGCATTGCCTTTTGGAAGCTACAGGTTTCCTGTCTGTGCACACTCTGCTCTTGCTTGCTTGGCAAGGACCTAAGACGGTCGAGGGGGCTATTTGGACTCTTCTTTTGGAATTGCTTGTCTTCCTCATGGATTTCCTTTCCCACTAGTGTACAGTATTAATCTTCATCTTCTAGGATTTGGAGCCCATAATACTGTGGCTTTTTGCTTGAGGTTTAGCTTCTTTGTGTTGCATGGACCTGT
This sequence comes from Peromyscus eremicus, assembly GCF_949786415.1. Lineage (NCBI taxonomy): Eukaryota > Metazoa > Chordata > Mammalia > Rodentia > Cricetidae > Peromyscus > Peromyscus eremicus. Next base: position 54,750,565 of record NC_081435.1, on the reverse strand, counting down.
GTGCACACTGGTAACAAGTCATGGAAATACGGATCTTACCTTGCACGTTTGGCTTCTTTCAGGGTTCAAGTCATTTTTATATTTTGACTCCTTTTTTTGGTACTTATTTTATATTCCTTTTGAAATGTTTTCTATTTTATTTTTAAAAGAATATGGAGTCTATAAATAGAAATGTTTTTATTTTTAAAAAGAATATGGAGTCTATAATGCTATAATAAGCATTAGAGACATTGTCATCTCTTATAGGATTTTATTTTATGTTATTTTTCTCAATATTTTTTTAGAGTAAATTGCCTCAACTTCCATTTGTATTTCAACATATCTTCAATAACTTTCTTCCTTGAAATGCTAGTATAGAATTGTAAACTTCTCAGTATGGGACAAATACACCTGGCTATCAGATGGCTCCCCCACACCTGTTATGTCCTCCATCTTAGTTCAAGATGAACACATAGGTTCCTAGGCCAGCTGGACAGTATTCATCCTTAGCCTTGGAATTTCTATTACATTTCTGATGTTTTCATCCCCTGTTCACTGATGACCTGAACCATCTTTCTCTTGGTGTCCTTCCTCCATTGTACAAAGAAAATTCTGTTCTATAGTTTCGTGATAATTGGTCCACAGTAGGTAAAATATTTGAGACCTAAAAAAAAAAATAAAAAAAAAAAAAAATATTTGAGACCTTACATATATAACTGAAAGGAGGCCTTTCCTTCCTTTGGACTGATAGTCTGGACAGCCAGAAAACTCACAAAATTTGGAACTACAGTTCTGAGTATTTTGTATTGTCACATTTTCTTGTAGAGTCTGGTGTTTTGTTTTTGTTTGTTTGTTTAAAACCTAGATAAATGATTATTCTTGATTAATCCCCTTGAGAATATCTTCAGGTTTGGATGTGTGTGTAAAATTTTGAAATCCTGTGATTTCTACTTTTTTTCTGGGTCATTTAACCATTTTTTTTTCTGTGCACACTCACTATTCTTAGTAGAGTCAATGGCCCTTGGCCACGTTGTGTCAGTTTTGATGGAGCTGATTTCTTCTTCTTCTGCAGGAGACTGTGTAAGTCCAGTTCTGACCTGCTCCCACCTTTTGAAGGGTTTTTACGTAGAGGAGAGAGGAATTAAGAAGTGATAGAGAGACCTAGCCAATGAGAAGAAAGACAGAAACACAGGATAGCTTTGGGAGGGCCTGAGCCAATACCCACCAGCCTCATCCTTTATTGAAAAGGACTTTTACATTTGCCAAGGGGAGAGGCAAAGGACCTCCACTTGCAAGATCAAAGCACACTGTACAGCCAAGTGTAGACCTAAATCATCTCCTTATGCAGCCCTGCTGGGTAAAGCAATCCCAGATTCTCTGACCCTGAGTAAGTTCTCACTAGGAAGCCTCTGTGGGATCCTGAAGGCTCCCCTTCTTAATAATATAAATCTCAAATGAGGGTACAGAGCTTAACTTCATGCAGCTCTGAATCAGCTTTTCCACTAAGAGCTTGCAAGTAGCTGGAATAGCTGGAATTACTACAGCAATGCTCCTGCTCCCTGTGGCTACCACACCTCCCAGTAAAGGAGTAGAGGATGGTAAAGATAGAATGGCCTTTTTGAATGGGTCTAAGATGTCTATAGCAGTCTTAGCTGCACCAAGCCCTTTTTTAAATCAATAAACTCCTGATGCAACCACATCAAATCTAAAAACTCCTTAGCATCACCATTAACATTAACAGGTTAACATAATTCTAGAATGAATATTACTATACACAATTACAATTCTCACAAACTTACATCCAAAAGCAAACTCTCAATAGAACTATTTACACTTTACAAACTTTAGCAAATATCCAAATGCAATTTCTTAATAGAACTTTTTGCATTTTTTGGTAACAAAACATAGGGTACGTTAACACAAGTTAACATTAATCAACTCAAAGGACAAGGAAATATTTTTTTTTTGGACTGAGGAATATTAACTTCACCTTTTCTTTATAATTTTTTAAAGCTACATCTTGAACCTGGGTAGAAAAAAACAAATTTCTCCATTTGTACACAAAACAGACAGTTCCATTTTTTAATACAAAATAGTTCATAAATCACCACAGTTAATAAAATATATATGCATACACAAAACAATTCATAAGTCATTACAGTTGATAGAGTCTATATGTATAAATAAAGCCAAAATTGTCCATTGCAATTGAATCACTCCTGTCCATCCCATTTCTTAAGTCTGAAAAGTTTAAAAAGACAATTCCAGTACCAGTCTTAAAGTTCCTCTGAGCACTTGAAATCGGGGCCTGGCTTGTCAGCTGCCCTGAAGTCCCTGTATAGCAGTCTAAGTCGTAATGAGTTTGAAGCAAACAGCTCCAAATATGAGGAGTCCCATAACCAAAAAATTTTGCAGTTCCCTTGCCTGCAACCCAATTCAAACAAGCATCTCTGAAGCCTTGCTCTCAGCTACAGAGGCACTTTCAGTTAGCTTTCCCCTAGGTGAAAACTGCTTCAGGGCAAAAGCTGGCTGAGGAAGACCTCTTCGTACAGCCAGGATGAACCACCAGCAAACAAACTGTTCAGATTTTGTTGCTGGCTCCATTCAGCTTCCACAGTCTCGTTTGTCTATGCCTCCTGTAACCACCTATCTGCCCAGGACAACTGTGTCCTGAGGCCCAGAGGGCTCTCTTGAATCTCACACTGCATGGCTGAATGCTGCCCCATTGCTATGAGCTAGGATCTCATTCAGCAACACTGGTCTGGGAGGAAATCCAGCTGAAACCAGTGGTGGCTGCTTCACACCAGCTCCACTACCTGCTCCACTGGGAGTCCTTCTCTGCATGCTGCCCTGCTTGCACAGCCGAATGCTGCCCCCAGTGCCATTCCATGGCTCAGCCACATCCTGCCGCTGGGAGCTTGGGCTGCTCCTGGCTTCCAGCACATCTCCACTGTTCATCTCTGCCTTACCTCAGCAGTTCTCATACCTGCCTTTCCATGCAGGGGCATGTCTCAGTTGCTCATCTGGCTGCTTCTCGGACTGAGGCAGCAGTCTCTCCACAGGGCTTCTGCTCTTCACCGCTGCTAACTGTTAGCTTCTCCCACAACATCTTTGCAGGCCTCTGGCCACCAGGAACTCTGGCTCCAGGCAACAGACCTGCTCTGGCCGCTGGGGTCTGAAGTTTCTGCTACACTCCAAGCCACCACTGCTGCCTGCCATTCGCCTCTCTCACATCAAGGCGTCTTGGCTTGTCAAGGTTGCATGTAGCCTCAAGTCATGTCCTCCAGCTAGCTGACTGCATTCTCCTCACCACAGCTCAGCCAAGGCAGAAAGCGTGCAGAACCCTGCTGTTTGTGTTGGCTCTCATAATCTGCTGCCTGTGAACTTGATGATACCCCACCCATCTCAGCTGCCAATGCCTAGCTGCTACTGCTTGTGGTGGGGGCTTCTGAAGCTGGCAGTCTCTGAAGCAGCTTTTTGTTCTTGGACGGCCAGGTTAGCAGTGTCTGTTCCATCCTGGATGCTGCTTTCTGCATCCAGGTCCTGTCCATGTTTGGGGAAAAACTACTCTAAGTTAAACCTTCACCAAAACTTTTTTATAACTTTAAATGGAGAGAAAATACTTGCTGCAGCCTAACTTTAACTACTCTGCTTTATATTTACAATTTTATTCCCAAAGATTAGAATATCATCGCCTCCTTTGATTAATTACTGAGCATGCCCCCTGCTCTGCAGCGTTCCTTCTCTTTGTCCTCTGTACCTAGGTCCCACGTTCAGGGCACCATCGTGGTGGACTGTGGGAGTCCAGCTATGACCTGTTCCCACCTTTTGAAGGGTTCTTAGGTGGAGGAGAGAGGAACTAAAAAATGATAGATAGAGAGAGAGACCTAGCCAATGAGAAGAAAGACAGAAACACGTCTTTCTCCAGCACTACTACTAGGAGGGCCTGGGTCAATACCCACCAGCTTTGTCCTTTATTGAAAAGGGCTTTTTATAATGTGTCAAGGGGAGAGGCAAAAGATCTCCCCTTTACAAGAGCAAAGTACACTGTGCAGCCAAGTGTAGATCCTTCCAAACACCTGGTAAACACGTCTGTGGCCAAATCATCTTCTTATGCAGCCCTGCTGGGTAAAGCAAGCCCAGAAATTCTGACCCCTAGTAAGTTCTCACTAGGAAGCCTCTGTGGGATCCCACATTCTTCTTTTTTTTTCTCTCCACAGCCTGTTGATTTTATTTGAGCAATTATTCTTGTACTCTTATTAGTGTTGTGTTTTGTGACCCTGTGGCCATCTGTCAGCTTTCTCTGGAGTTGAGGCCAATGGTTCTAGGTTTCTGGGATATCCTATGCACAGGGTGTTGCTCAGAAGGCTGAAGTTCTTCAGTGTTTAGTTCTGACCTTCTTATCCAGCATGTAATCAATGGATATTGCTGACATTCCTACTTCTCCTGCTTTCTTGTATAGGTGATGGTTTTCTTGTGCTTCTTGGCAAACATTGCTACCTCCCATGGTCAGACCTGCCACTCAGTGCTACTTTCTCTGGATTTGCATCCCCAGGGCTCATCCTCACCTTCTTTCAGGTGGTCTGTTGTTCTGTACTTGTGGTTGGCTGTTTCATGTTGTTTGATTCCTGCTTGATTGCTCTGCTGCTAATGTTTTGTTCATACAAAATACTTCTGTTTTCCCTGTCTTGCCATGTCTTTGGCTGTCTGGGTATTAGGTAATGATGGCTTCCCACTTTGAGTTCATAAGGAGTCCCTTTGCTTCTATTTACTGAAGGAATTATGAAAAATTGGTGTCATTTTTTTCCTTAAAATTTTGGAAGAATTCACCAGTGGGTATGGGTGCTTTCTGCTTTAAAGGGCCTATTAATTATTGATTCTACTTATTTAATTGATAAGGGACCTATCTTTTACATTTATGAATCTCTCTAGATTGTGTTCTTCAAGGAACTGGTCTATTTCTCTTAGGTCATCAAATTTGTAGTATAGACTTATTCATTCTTTTATTCACCCTTTTTTTTTCTCTTTGTAGTGCTGGAGATCGAATTCAGCAGGGCCTCACACAACCAAATTGAGTGCTCTGCTTTTGAGTTACAATTCTAGTCCTTTATTTTCTTTTTAATGTTGATAGGATCAGTAGTGATCTCTACTCATTCATTTCTGATATCAGCAATTTATATCTTAAGTTACCCCAAGAGAGGTTTGTAAATTTCAAAATTGATTATTAAAAACTCAGGTTTTTATGTTCATCTTTTTGGGTACTGGTTTATGCTATCCAACTTCATTAATTTCTGCTCTGACTTGGATTTCCTCTGCTAGCTTTGGAAGAAGGAAACTGCTGATTTTTGTTCTTTCTTACAACATATGCATTGAATGCATGCATGGCGCCACTGTAGCCTATAATTTTATAATTGTATTTTCAGTTTGTTGAAAATATAAAACACTCTTTTGGGACTTATATTTCAACCCATATATTATAATTTCCACGTGTATAGTACTGGGGATTGGACCCAGAGCCTTACACATGCTAGACAGGCAATCTACCACTGAGCTACATCTCAGCCCTGTGCCATATATTATTCAGAATTCAGACTCTAGTCTTCAAATATTTTGGAGTCTTCCAGCTACATTTCTGTTCTTGATCATTATAGTAACTCTACAGTCTGTGGGCAGACATATGATTTCTGACTTTTACCTTCATTAAGGTATGTTTTATAGTTCAGAAAGTGGCCTAGCTCAGGAGCTTGGTGAATGTTCCTTCTGAGTTTAAGAGCATTGTGTCCTCTGTTGATAGATAAAACTTTCTGTAATGTCAATTGGATCCAGTTTATTGAAAGTGCAGTTTAATTTCTCTGCATCTTTACTCATTCTCTGATTGTTACGTTCATTAAGTAGTGTGAATCCTATTGATGTTTCCCACTGTAAGAGTGGGTTCATCCATGTCTTCTGGTATACCTACTTTTTATTTAGTTTTTGAGATAGGGTCTTGCTATGTAGCCCAGGCTAACCTGGAACTCACTATGTAGCACAGGCTGGCCTCAAACTCAAGATCCTCCTCCCTTACCTTCCTGCATGCTGGGATTACAGGTGTGCACCATAATGCCCAACAGCTATCTGCTAGGCTGAATTTATGTATTGTGTTGTGCAGGCAAATTCTTTTCAACATAAAGATTGTATATGTCTTGTTGGAGAACTATGATTTTTATTATCATATAATGCTCCACTTTGTCCCTGACAGCTTTCCTAGCTTTGAAGCCAGCTTTGTCTGAAGTTAATTTAGCTATTCCAGCCATCTCTTGAGCAGTGTAATTGTGGTAGATCTCTTTGTTTTAGCTTTAACATTTCTAGTCCTTGTTAAAGTAGACTTTAGTGTATGTGTGTGTGCATGTGCACACGCACACGTAGAGGCCAGAGGTTGACATTGGGTGTCTTTCTCAATTGCTTTCCACCTTATTGTAGTTATTTTTTTAAAGACAGTCTCTCACTAAAACTGGAGCACACTGATTCAATTAGACTGGTACCAGCAAGTGCCCGTGACCCTTTGATCGCAGTTTTCCTGGTGCTGGGGATACAAGCCTGCCCATCATGCTTGGCTTTTTACATAGGTGCTTTGTTGGGGACCCAACTCGGGGCCTCACACTTATATAGTGAGTATTCTACCGACAGAGCCATCTTCCCAGCATCTTTTTTTTTTGAACCAAAGTTAGAGTTTATTAAAAGACTGTATTATATTATAGATTTAAGAATAGTTGTTAAGGGAGAGAGAGAGAGGTACTTAGGAATAGGATAATACACAGTTAAGACATGGGTGTGGGCTTCTCAAAAGTGTGAGCCACCTAAAGTGGACCTTTTCAGGTAATGTGTCATTGAACCTTTTTTTTTTTTTTTTTAAAATCCACTTTGATAGTAACTGTCTTTTAATTGGCATATTTAGACCATTGGCATTTAGTCATATAACAATTAAAATACTGTTCTGTTACTTTTAACTTACTTATCTCTGTCCTTTGTTTCTCCTTTCTGCCATTTCTTCCTTTCTTTGGCTTAAGGTAAGCTTTTCCATAGTTTCTATAATTCCGTTTTTAATTTTTTGATGTATCAAGTATACTTTACAATCTAGAGTTGCAGTTTGCAACTTGCATTCCTCACTAATTGAAGCCACATTCAAAGAAGACTGTACCATTATTTAGGTAGCAATAGAGTTCTCCAAATTAGTCCCCTTTCCTTTTTCTTAGAAAAATCTTGGATTTGAATGGCTCATTTCACACAGAATGGTGTCACTTCATCTTTCTTTCAATATCATTGGCTACACTCATTGACTTAGTGTGTGCCAGATACTGAGCTAAATCATTTACATGAATTACCCCATTTGAGTGTTACAGGACACAACTGTTTTTATTCTGTGTCACATATGGGGTGGGTGGGTGGGTGGGGGACAACTTTGCAGAAGTGAAACAATAGACTGACAATCAGTCAGTCAGTCAGTGGAAGATCCTTAATTGGACCCAGGCAGCTTAAATCATCAGTCAGCCCCCTGGGATCTATATCTCCATTTCTGTAAAAATCCTAGAATAAAATTGTGAAAACAGAGTGTAGTACAAAAACTCTGGCTTTTGTTCTTGTTATACTTGTTTTTTATACAATACTCATTTTCAAAGCCACAATATCCTATGGTTTGTACCTTGTCTTCCCTGTTTATATCTTGGAATTAGCTTTGAAACTTCCAAATTTGATAACTATGTGATTTTTGAATCAATATAGTGATGCAGAAAACTAGAGATGCCATCTACAGTATTAATTGTCCAGAAGATAGCAAAATATTTGCTTGACGTTTTTAGGGTTAACTAGTTTCCAGTTTTAATGTATTTCCCTTATTTGACATGTGCCTTTTATATTACGTCCCATGCCAATTTTTTTTTTTTGTATGTCTCTAGCTGCTGAAGCAGTTATCAGTACTTATATCTTAATAGCAAACAAGGAAGGGGCCACAAAAGGGTGAGAAAATCAGAGACCCCTCTCTTTGTAAAGGGTGTTTTTTGATGTGGAGGCGGGGGCAGAGCTGTCTGGAACGTATCATGTAATGCTTTGGCTTGAACTGTGATTTCCTTACTTGAATAATCGTGAACCCCTTGAAGCTCTCTATTTGTCAAAGGACATCTTCCAGGTGCCTGTGTGGCAGGAGTATCTTCGTGCTTCTCTCCAGTGACTTCACAGTCACAGCTGCTCATTGCTTTTGTTTGAATCTCTTTAAGTGTATTTTCTTAGATTGGGGAATAGTCTTTCTTTGCTCCTCCCCTGGCTCTTTCTCCCTCATCTCCAGGGATGCATTTCAGCATATTCAAACATGTCATTGTGTCAATAACACAGCAGCTGGTCACCACTTGGGGGAGAGCAGCAGTTCTAGATCGTCCCTGGGTCTGAGAAAGTAGCTCCCAACTCTCTTGGTCAGGGTGCCCTAGTTTAATCACAGGACTGAAGTCAAGAAAATTGAATCCCTATGATAGGTTTTAAATCCCTTCATGTGTTTCTGAACCCAGGAAGAAGTAAGAGTGAGTGGGCGGGTCTCCTGCTTCACAGAGCTCACAACATACACCCTGGTGGACACTGTACTAGAATGACAAAGTAGGAACGCTGTAGCCATTGACCATGTTCTCCTTTTGCTTGCTGAGGAATTCAAGGTCTCTAGGTTTCGATTAAACGTCAAACTCTCTACTAGTAGATGCCCAGGCCTTCAGAGTTCCACACATGTGCAGAGTTCTTAGTAAAAACATTGGTGCTGTGGTCATAGATGGTATGCAACCTGAGAACAGATTACATCACACTTGTAGATCACTTAGTGGCTATCGTTGGCCACCGGATCCTTCAGGCATGCCTAAACTTTGGCTTTAGTGCTTTAGTGTCTTTGGGAGAACAAAAGGAATCTTCCTTGAAGGTCTTTTCTACTGATGGAGTAAGTAAGTACTCCTCTGGTTAAAAAATGGAACCCAAAAAGGCAAAGATGCCCAGAAGAAACTCCCTATGTCCAGGGGCAGTTGGGAGACATGGGAAAGATTACCTGGAGAATGCAAATGCAAATCACAGCTTAGTTATTGTGCAAACAAATATGATTTCTTTTGAGTAGAATGGTAGGGAAGGGAAAAATAGGATACAAATTAGGTGTGCTAATGGTAAGGAAGGTATTGACTCAGTTCATGTCTTAGAAGCAGAGGTAAAAATGGGATGGTTTTAATTAGAAATGTGTCCATGCTGGAATAACATTTCATCATTGGACTATTGGCTTCATTTAAAGCCATTTTCTTTATTCTTAATGGGCACTCAGTGTTCCCATGAAGAAGACTACTTCTTTCCCCTAAGGCTTCCTTCCGCCGAGTCTGTTGCTGCTGCTGCCCAAGCAGGTGTTCTTCCTCACACTCTGCTTCATTTCATCCTGGAACAGATTTGAGAGCAGTTTCACCAGGGCAGACAAAAACCCTTCCTGGTTGCCCACTAGAGACGTCTGTATTGCCACTATGGCTGGGGAGTAGCTCACCTTGCTCACCTGCATGTGGAATGTCTTACTCCTATCGTCCCTCCTACATCGGGTGATGACAATGACCATTGGAAAGCTGCACTGTCCTCAGAGCTGAGGAGCTCACCAGGCTTCTTTCCACATAGAAGACAGGGTAGTCTATCCTAGGGCTAGGAAAGGGCCTTCTAGAGCCTGGCCCTTGCCAGTTCTGCCCCATAGAGAACTTTGAACCTGTGGGATTGTCAGTTATATTATTCTTTATATTACCACTTTATCAGAAAATTTTCTATGGGTAATTTACTTGAGAGGTTGAGGAGAAAAAAAAAATCACCCATGTCACTAAACTTCTTGCATGAGCCGCCCCCTGACTCTGCATTGAAGCCATTGCAGCCATTGAAGATCCTTCATCCATGTTTCCCTGTGTTTAGAGCTTTAACCTATTTGTAATCGTGGATGTGGATGGTCAATGGCAGGCATTTTTTGCCTCAATAAAAACCTCATTTAGTATTTGTGTCTTATTTTTCTCCAGTCCAGGATTCATGATTCATGTCTATCATGTGCTAGATATTCTAGGGGACAGGAAGCACTCTCTCTCTCTCTCTCTCTCTCTCTCTCTCTCTCTCTCTCTCATCCACTTTCTCCTAGGTGGCTGTAGTCAGAGGATCCACAAAAAAAAAATAGGCTTCAATATCTGGAACAGCAAGATGGTTGGTTCATCAGAATATTGCCAAGTGAGGGGCACTCAACTATGAATCCAGATGCTGAAATATTTAGGCAGCTTTGTTTTTCTTTTTTGATTAGTTTGGCAAGGTGGTTTTAGGTGGGAGGCTGGGCTTGGTGGAGTTTAGAAACCAGGGAAGCTTGCTGATGTAGTTTATGAAGCAGATCTAGGGTCGGAGCTGTCGATGGTGGGTTTCTCTAGGATGATTTCTATGGACTACAGTCCCCCCTGCTGTGACTAAATACAATTTAAGCAAGGTACGGTTTATTTTGACTTGTGGCTTGCTATCAAGGTAGTGAAGGCAGGGCTCAGGTGCAGCTTTTGGTTGCTGTGGTAGGAGTATGAGACTGCTCACTTCTAAAGTAGAAGAGATCAAGTGGGGTTGGGGTATACACCTCAATTCCTGCCCCTCCCCATGGCCTGCTTCTAGTTAGGCCTTACCCCCTAAAGGTTCTATAATGTCCCCAAAACAGCACTGGCCGCTGAGGACCAGTTGTTCAAACACATATGGGATATTTTTACATCCCAAACAAAACTCACTCCAAGCCAGATACTGCTGAAATACTCTGAGCTTAAGGGGTTTGCATTTGAAGGTGTGATCTCTGCATCATTCATGCCTTTGGTAGGGGATGGTTTCTGTACAGTTTCTTTGGCATGTTGGGGCCTTACTCTTCGGCCTCAACTGAAGGTTGTGCTTAAGACTATAGAATAATCTGTATGGTGGTGGTTCCTGGTTTGCACTGCTGACCAAAGGCTCTGTGGTCATTTCCCCTCCCATCTTTGGGGTTAACATTTGGAATTCCCCAGTGAGATCAAGACCCCAAGTTCAGAAATTCAGAAGTGGGGAGGGGGGGATGGCTTCTTTCTGGCCCTCCAGGACTGAAGAGCTACTCCCTGGCAGGTGTGCTCCTTGGAGATATTCCAAGACCCTTAGGCACACCTTCAGTTCTTCCAACTGCCCGAGAAAATGGCATTAAAAAAAAAAAAAAAAGAAAGAAAGAAAAAAAAAAAAAAGGGAAAACAACAAGCACTTCCCCCCCACCCTTTTTCTGTAGAGGCCTCCTCTGGTAAATTATGGACACTTTTTGATTTTTCAGTGACATCTGGTTTCTGGTTCTGTTCTGGTCCTGTGGAATCCCAAATGATCTGGGGATGTGGGGGTTCCAATTAGGCCAAGCATTTCTGTGTGCAGGGGTGAAAGGAGATGTCCTCATGGTCCACTGGCTATTTCTGGTTAATTGGAAGTTCAGCCAGAGCTACCAGTTCTTTTTTTGACTTGCCTTGGGACCCTAAGGATGCCCTGGTGATACTGGGGCCTGAGAAAATCAGAGAGGCTTGGGTTGACTGCCCTACTCTGCCTTGTCAAAGCAAGGACAGTCCTCCAGGTTCCTCCCCTACAGGGAAATCTCTCAGACCTGGGCCTGGCAGCCGAAGCCTGATGTTGTCCTGTATCACAGCTAAAGACAACCACTGCCCCCAATGATGCCATTAAGATCACCGGAGCCTAGGACCACAGTCTAGGTAATGAGTAAGTATCTGTCATCTATATGATTCATAGGCCATTTGGATTATATTTCCTGCTATAATTTATCTTTCTCAGGTCTCTGATGATGTAGACAGCTAATTGTCACTTCATCAATTTAGCAGCAACCTGGTCAAAGCATTGCACATATAAAACCCGGGACTTACTTTTATAGAGTTATTAGGTTACCTGATAAAAAAAAAGGCAAACTCACAGACAGATTTGCCTACTAACAGGCTTATATTAAAAGATAAACAGGTTTAAGTTGCAACTTTTACATTTGCTTTGGAAAGACTGCTCTCAGTAATCAACAACTTATGTATATCTAATGGTAAATAATTGGATAAAAATTTTAAGGTTTATATAAATTACAAAGGTCTAAAAATTTAAGTTATAAACATCTAAGGATATAAGAAGTCTAAATTATGAAGATCTAAAAATGACTTAAGGTATATAAATACAAATTATTCTATGTATTGTTATACTAAGATTTCAAAAATTCCAAGTTTTGACATTAATCAATGGAGTTCTGATAAACTGGTAAAGCACTGACTAACTACTGCTTTCAGTCACAAGCTCAAGATTTTAATGTAAACTTCAGGGAGTTAGAAAAAACCATAAGACTTAGATTCCCCTCTCACAGGTCAAATGGACTCCAGATAAACACTCTTGCCAATCAATAGCTTAAACTTCCATGCCTATTGCCTATTCCTGAGGGGAAAGCTCCAAATATAAAAGTTTCCTTTAAATTCTTTAACTTCTGTCCCTGGTCTATATCTGTCTTGGTAGAGTTCCACTCAGCTGGTAGACACCATCTAGAAATCAATTGCGGACCACAAACTGCTCCAAAGGTGATCTACACCATGCCAGTCCCAGGTAGTCCTACAAAACCATAAAGCCCTGGACTTTCTGAAAGCTGATGTGAACCAGTCCAGTTGATGTTATTACTCCCTGTCTCTTCAGCTGGGTCAACAAATCATGATGAATACCCTGTTGCCCTTATCCCCTCCCAGCCTTTGACTAATATTCCAGCTTTCCTGGATCCTGACAATGGTGTCCCAGTTTCAGCAGGAAGTAGTTACAGAGGAGAGTATATCACTCCTTGTCCTCAGCAGAGGGCTTGAATATTAAGTCCAAGGATATTCTCTGGCAAAGGAAACAAAATAACTACCTATAGTGCCAAGATTATATGGCCTTAAAATATTTGTTCTATTTGTGCTAACCAACCATGTAATTTATGAATGAGCAATGCATATTTTGATGCATTACAATATTTTTCTCCCTCTGGATAAAGAGTGCTAAGACCCTATCAAGGATCTGACAGGGTCACATAAGACAAGGAAGGAATGAAGAACTAGCTCGCCTCCACCTTAGGCTTAAAAGCCATTTATACTAAATACAAACTAGGTTTATTCCTGTTTATGACTAAACCTTTGCTTCTCAAGGGCTGGGCTATGCCCCACCTGTAACCTTAGCTACAAATTGTGATGTACTGCCTGTTCCAGGGATGGCAATTATGTCTTTGTTTCAAAAAGTTGATTATAACCATCTGGCAGCCCTACCTTTGTTTCAAAAGGTTATATGACCCCCTATGACTACCTTGTTATGACTCCCTGTTGTCATGACTACCTGTTGGGACTCTCTTGTTTTGCCCACCTAGCAACCATGTCTTTGTTTCAGGAGGGACTAACTTGTCATGCTTATGTTCCCCTCCTGTCACTCTGCCTGTTTTGCCAACAAATCCTCCATTTGGAAACCCCCTACACCTGAGCTGTAAAAAAGCCCTGTCTTCTCCACATCTGATGCTGACCTCTTGAACCCTGCCCTGGGGGAGGCAGCCCATGGGCACAAACAAAAAGCTTGCTTTAATTAATTTGGCCATGATGATTTGGGTAGGTGGTTTTTCTCCTCCCATCTTTGGGATGTAACCGTTATATTGGAAGTCGCTTGAGTTTCAACGCACACAAGATTTTTTGTAATTTTTTTTTGGTAGTTTTTCCTGAATTGTTCTTTTTTGGTGAGGTGGTAACTAATACTGTTTTAGATGTGGGGTATTATAGTATTTTGAGTGAGAATAAACCCCATAGGTTCAGATACTAAGTTGGTGGCATTTTTTTTTTTTTTGGGAGGGAGAGGTTTAGGTGGTAGGGCCTTGCTGAAGGAAGTATGTCAGTGGGGTCAGGCTTTGAGAGCTTAAGTCTCATACCACTTCCTCGCTTTCTACTCATTCTCAAACACAAGACAAGTGGCTAACTGAGGTGCCTATTTACATATAACTGCTGAAGGTGGCAACCGGGTTTTCCCAGCATCCCTCAGTCCCCACCTGTTACAGGGTTCTCCTGACTGGTGTACCAGTGCCTACCTGTTACAGGGTTCTCCTGACTGGCATACCCTGCCCCACCCTAAACTTCTCTAGTCCAGGGGCTGGGCTGGGCTGCTCTTCTCCCAGCTTCTCTGATTCCTGTATAACCCAACCAGTTTGACTTTGCTGGTGCTTTTGGCCTTTTCTTTTTGCCTTTTGGCCTCTTGGCCATCACTCCAGGTTCCCCTCCCTCTCTCTCCCTTCTCACCTTCCACCTCTCTTCACATGACCCAGCTCAGTCTAGTGGTCATGTCCACTCTGGACTCTGCCAGATGCCTATGTCTCTGCCTCTGTCTATTTTCTCCCTTATATCTCTAATAAAAACTGTAACTCTTTAGGAGCAGTCATGTCCTCCTTTTATTTGCTTTTTATACACTGTTCACACACTGTTTTATGTTCGCCTTTGAAGAGAAGGACTCTTGGCTTCCTGCTCCTGTCACTGGGTTATCCCTCTGTAACTGTAAGCCCAACCATGCCTCTGCCTGGCCACAATGGACACTTATCCCTCTGTAAGTGTAAGCCCAAATAAACTGTACTTTTAATAAGTTGCTTCTGGCCATGATGTTTTATCAGAGCAACTGCAAAGTAACCAATATAAGTTTACATATTTGAACACTGCAAAGCTTGCAAACACAAAGGTATCTGTTACGGAGTTTGTGACCCCTGGGAAAAGACTGCAACCTCAATCCTATTATAATTAAGATTTATTGCTTAACTGCTAGCAAGACAAACAATCTCTGAGCCAAATTTGGGATTGCCATGAAGGAAGGTTATGGGAAGGACTTTTAAGGGGAAAACCACATGAAGATTTTCCATATCTATGCAATCAAGTAAAAACTGTTATGTTCTGTCAATTTAAGTGATTAAGGCAACTCAAAACAATCTTTGGGTATCTGCATAAGCAAGTTACAGAAACAAGAAAAGCTGTTAGTCATGTAACAAGTAGATAGTCACAGCTGTATATTTTTTTTGGGTGGGTGAAGAGTCACTGAATCAGGGTTACTGGGAACTTTCAGGGACTGGAGTCAGAGACAAAAATGGAGTTTCTTTAGCCATAACAGATCCTGATCAAATTATGTAGCCAGTTTTCAAGGCAGTATCTAAAAATAATCAAGCCAGAGGACACACTTCATCAGCGGAACTCCATTAGGATATGAACCAAATTGCCTAGTTTTACAATTTCTGTATTTTCTGGTATTAATCCCAAAGATTCGAGGAGAAAGACCACTGACCCAAATCATCACGGCCAAATTAAAGCAAGCTTTTTTTTTTTTTTAAATCCATGTAATGGGCTGCCTTTCCTTAAGGTGGGGTTTAAGAGTTCAGCCTTGGACAAAGGTAAGAATAAGGGTTTCTATAGCTCAGGGGTAGGAGTTTTCCAAATGGGGAATTTGGCAGGCAAATCGGCAGGGTTACAGAAGCAGAACATAACAAGGTGGTCATAATAACAGGTGGTCATAATAGCCTTTTGAAACAAAGGTAAGGTTGCAAGACTGTTTTAAGAACCTCCCCAAACAAAGGGCACGGGTGCAAGGCGCTCACAACTTTTTGAAACAAAGACTTGGTTGCCATTTCTTGGAACAGGCAGTACAGAATCATTTGTAGTTAAGGTTCCAGGAAAAACATAGTTCAATCTTTGAGAAGCAGAGATTTAATCATAATCAGGAATTAGCCTAGTTTGTATTATAGGATAGCTTTTAAGCCCAAGATGGAGGCAGGCTGATTCATCACCAAATCTTGTCAAAACATTAAAAAATTAGCTTGTGGAGATTAGGTATAACATTTTCCCCATAAGGGCATTTGGCCCACCTTGAGAGCTATGTTTACAGAGACCTAATTCTTTTGAGAACCACTATGGGGCCCATTGTGTGAAATTTTTTGTTTAAGAGATGTGTTCTGGTGTTCAGGACCGCACATAATACAGACTCTTCCATGTATTTTAGCTTACCCCCAGCTCTAAATGATGATTTTTCTCTTCATGAATTGGTGTGTGTGTGTGTTTCTGAGAGAGTAAATCCATTTTCCGAGAGAGCCCTTGGGAAGAGGACAGATGGCACATAAGCACAGCCTGCTAGAATCTCCAGGGAGCCAACTGGAGAAGCTGGCTAACAGGATGTGAGGAGTTGGGTGGCCTCCGAAAACCTCTATGAAAGTAAAACTTTAAAAAGAACTGGTAAGAAATCCAGATGCCGGGCAGTGGTGGCGCATGCCTTTAATCCCAGCACTTGGGAGGCAGAGGCAGGTGGATCTCTGTGAGTTCAGAGGCCAGCCTGGAATACAGAGTGAGTTCCAGGAAAGGCGCAAAGCTACACAGAGAAACCCTGTCTTGAAAAACAAACAAACAACAACAACAACAAAAACAAAACCAAAACAACAACAAAAACAAAAAAGAAATCCAGAGTTTGTTTCAGAGGGATTGGCAGGTCTGGAGAGTTTCCCTCCCAGTGAGAAAGAACAACCAGAACCATGCTAAAGATGGCTAGATCACCCAAGAAAGTGACAGACTACCATGCTTACTAAGACTGTTAGGAATAGAGAGAGCCCTTTATTTAGGAGAGCTGGCTCCTACCTTTATTCAGAGAGCAGGCTCCTTACACAAAGAATTCTTAGACCCAAGTGAAGCAGGGTAGGGTTTTTGATGTAAAAAAAAAAAAAGATGCAATCACATCACAGCAGGTACAGTCCTTTGAGTACAATTTACTCCTAGGGGAGTAGAGGAGGGGAAACCATAATCAGAATATATTATGTGAGAAAGCAACTATTTTTAATGAAAGGAAAACAAACACTTATGTTTATACTCCTATATGGTGATATTTTATTTGTATTAAAATGTTATTTGTATGTTAATAAATAAAGTTGCCCTGGGGTCAGAGCTATTAGCAAGCCATAGGAAAGCAGGGCAGTGGTGGCGTATACTTGTAATCCCAGCACTTGGTATGCAGAGCTGGGTAAGTCTCTGTGTGTTCAGGGATACAGCCATTATTGGACACACATGCCTTTAATCTCAATACCAAGCAAGGAAAACCTGGAGGCCTATACAGACAGGCCGTGACGAGGCGGTCATGTGGTTGGGTTTACAACCAATGAGAAGGCAGAACAGGAACACTATATAAAGACATTAACACAGGGGTAGTGAGTTCGGAGAGGTAGGACCACTGCAGGAGGAAGGGTAAGGTTTTAGCTCTTAGCTCTGACCTCTTGGCTTTCTTCTTTGCATTGGTTCTGTGTTTCTTATTTAATAAGAAGGTTGGTTACATCTACATTTGGTGCCCAATGTGACAAGAATCCATTAAAAACCGCTTGGCTTGGCTTGGCGGCAGGTCCGGTTTCTGGCCTGGGCAGCCCGGCTGCCTAGCTCAGGTCCAGGCCTGACTGACCCGCAGCTGGAGCTACTTGCAACTGCTACAAACAACTCAGGCCTGCCCTGCCGAATAGGGCCCATACCCGTAAAGCCAAGGCTTGACTCGGCTCAAGCGGCTACTCTCTCTCTCTCTCTCTCTCTCTGGATTCACACCTCAAACACCAGGAAGCTGTTTTGAAATTCCCTGGGATTCTACTGTTCTACCCAGACTTGGTAAGTCAATTAACATATCTATTTAAAAGAGAATTTTTTTTTCTACATTAAAAAAAAATGGGCTTTATGTGTGCATTGGAAGAAAATTGGACTTTGTTTGAAATTTTAGGCACTCTGACAATGGAACAACTATATGAAAAGGTTAATATTGATCAAATTATTCAGTTTATTACTTTTCTTATCCTCATTTTACTATTGAAAAAGATAGTCAATTTAAGTGCCAGGATAACAGTCTTAGAAAAACCTATTAAACTGGTAAAAATGAATTATAGAGAAATTCAAACTCAGACAGAAGAAATAAACAGTGAAGTTGTTTCAAAATTGGATCATAAGGTTACAGAAAGAAAGCCAGTTTTCACACAATCACCCTTAATTTATCCGGTAGCGGTACAGCAGCTACCTGATGAAGAGAATGAACAAAATACTTGGGCTCCAATTAAAATGTTAGACTTACAAAGATTTAAGGAGGCAATAGCATCTTATGGCATGCACTCCCCAAATGTAAAGCAAATGTTAAACAACTGGTCAACTAGTAATAGGATTATACCAAAGGACTGGCAGGAATTGGCACAGGCTGTTCTTGAACCTGGACAACATCTCCAGTGGAAAATGTGGTTCAATAATGAGGCTAAAAATATAGAAAAACAATGGAGGGATAGCAGAATACAAGTCTGTCAGGATCAGCTTATTGGAGAAGGCCAATATGCTTCAGTAGAAACACAAAGTTTATATGATGTCCAAACCCTAGTTCTATGTCGAACGGCAGCTTTGAATGCATGGGACAGAGTTGAAGAACCAGGAAAAAAAAACTGAGTCATTTACAAAGGTTATACAGGGCCCAAAAGAATCTTTCACAGATTTCTTACAAAGATTGACTTCAGCAGTACAGAAAATGGTCCCGAATTCAGAGGCTAGTCAGATAATAATTGAATCTTTGGCCTTTGAGAATGCAAATGCAGCATGCAAAAGGATAATCAGGCCATTAAAGGCAAGATCTGCACCTTTGGAAGATTGGATTAGAGATACAGTTAATGTTGAGGCTTATGACCATGATGATATGTGGGTAGGAAAAGCAATTTCAAAAGGTTTGAGCAATGTTAGATGTTTTGGATGTGGAAAGCAAGGACATTTGAAAAGGGATTGTAAACAGGTCATTCCTAGAAATAATGTTTCTTTAAGGAACACTGGCAACAGAATGCCCCTTCCTTCTGGAGTATGCAGAAGGTGTGGTAAGGGAAAACACTGGACCAACGAATGTAGATCAACAAGGGACAGACAGGGTAATCCTCTGCCTCGAGCTTCGGGAAACTCCCAGAGGGGCCTCAGGCAGGCCCCCACAATAAATCCAGTTCAAACCTTTCCTGCAGTTGTAGAGGAAACCCCTACTCAAAGCAACTAAATAACCAAATGTCTATAGGAATAAATCATGTTAGTCGAGATGATGAAACAGAGAAAATAGGGAATTCAGGAAAAAACATAAAGAAAATTTTTTGGCAAACTTCTATTAATGAACAAAGACCAAAACTAACAATAAAAATAAATGGTGTTTTGTTGTCTGGTCTGGTAGACACAGGTGCTGACATTACCATAATTGCACCAGAATTTTGGCATCCAACTTGGCCTCTTGAGGAGGTAAACGTTCAACTGTTAGGAATTGGGACATTATCTCGAGTGAAACAAAGTGCAAGATGGCTTGAATGTATAGGTCCAGAAGGACAGAAAGGAAAATTAAAACCATATATGGCTAACATAGCTATGAACCTGTGGGGTCGAGATTTGTTACAACAATGGAATACTCAGATTAATATCCCTCCAATCTCAGAAACAAATCATAAATTAGTACATGTTTCTGAGAGAAATATTAAAAGATATTATTCTAATGAGTGCTCACCAGCCATCCATATCATACAAGAACAGGGCACAACTGATAATTTTCCAAAAACACCAACAGCTCTACCTTTAAAATGGTCAACAGATAAGCCTGTATGGGTTCAGCAATGGCCTTTAACAACAGAGAAACTCCAGGCTTTACAAGAGCTGGTGGAAGAACAGTTAAATGCTCATCATATTGAAGAATCAACCAGCCCTTGGAATTCTCCTGTATTTGTTGTTAAAAAGAAATCTGGTAAATGGAGAATGGTAACAGACCTTAGAGCAATTAACAAAGTAATTCAGCCAATGGGCTCTTTACAATCTGGAATTCCTTTGCCTACTCTGTTACCAAAAGGATGGCCTCTCATAGTTATTGATTTAAAAGACTGTTTCTTTTCAATACCGTTACAAGAAAAAGACAGAGAAAGATTTGCTTTCACAGTGCCTACTTATAATAATTCTCAACCAGTTAAAAGATTTCAATGGAGGGTTCTCCCACAGGGAATGTTGAATAGCCCAACTTTGTGCCAATATTTTGTAAAACAGCCATTAGAAGTGGTACGTAAAAAATTTCCTAAATCTATAATTTATCATTATATGGATGATATTTTATTAGCTGACTCAAATGCAGATACTTTAGAAAGAATGTTTGAAGAAGTAAAGAAAATTTTGCCTTGCTGGGGTTTACAAATTGCCCCTGAAAAGATACAAAGAGGAGATTCTATTAATTATTTAGGATATAAAATAGAACTTCAAAAAATTAGACCTCAAAAGGTGCAAATTAGGAGAGATAGACTACAGACTCTTAATGACTTTCAAAGATTATTTGGAGACATTTCTCATCTAAGAACTATTGTTGGGGTAAAAAATGATGAACTGAATAATTTGTTTAAAACCTTAGAAGGTGATAAGGACTTGAACAGTCCAAGAGAATTATCACCTGAAGCTGAGAAAGAATTGGCCTTGGTAGAAAAGAAAGTACATGAAGGGCACATAGATCGTATTGATCCAAAGCTGGATTGCATTTTGGTTATTTTACCTTCTAGGCATTCTCCAACAGGAATATTAATGCAAAGGGAAGATATTATATTAGAATGGATATTTTTACCAAATAAACCAAATAAAAAATTAAAAAGTTATGTAGAAAAAATCTCTGACTTGATTTGGAAAGGAAAATTGAGACTTCGTCAGTTAGCAGGAATAGACCCAGCAGAAATTGTTGTACCTTTAACTAAGGAGGATATTGAAAAATTATGGATAGAAAATGAAGCTTGGCAAAAAGCTTGTAGTAATTTTTTGGGAGAAATTAACAGCAAATATCCCAAAAGCAATAGAATTGATCTTATAAAGAGAGCTGATTGGATCTTGCCTCGAATTGTGAGGAAAAAACCCATATCTGGAGTTCGTACATTTTATACAGATGCCAACAAACAAGGAAAGGCAGGTTACAAATCAGAAAATTTAAGTAAAGTGGTTCAAAGTCCTTATAATTCAGTTCAAAAATCAGAATTGTATGCTATTCTGTTGGTATTAATGGATTTTTCAGAACCTCTCAATGTAGTAACTGACTCTCAGTATGCTGAAAGAGTAGTATTACATATTGAGACTGCAGAATTTATCCACGATACTTCAGAATTAACTTCATTATTTATTCAATTACAAGATACAATCAGAAAAAGGAGTCATCCTTTATATATAACTCACATCCGATCCCATACTGGTCTGCCAGGCACAAGGCAATGATGAGATTGATAAATTATTGATAGGAAATGAGCTGGAGGCCTCAGAATTTCATAAAAAACATCATGTAAATAGTAAAGGTTTAAAAAAGGATTTTTCCATAACCTGGCAACAAGCCAAAGAAATAGTAAAGAAATGTCCTACTTGTTTCTTCTACAATCAAACACCATTACCAGCAGGATGTAACCCAAAGGGTACTCAGAGGAATGAAATCTGGCAGATGGACGTGTTTCACTTTGCAGAATTTGGAAAATTGAAATATGTACACCACACTATTGATACTTATTCAGGATTTCAATGGGCAACTGCTTTGAGTTCTGAAAAAGCTGATTCTGTAATCACTCATTTGCTAGAAGTTATGGCCATTATGGGTATACCTGCACAAATCAAAACTGATAATGCTCCATCATATGTCTCTGTTAAAATGAAACAGTTTTTTGCTTATTATAATATAAACCATATTACAGGTATACCACATAATCCTACAGGTCAAGCAGTTATAGAAAGACCAAACAGAACTCTAAAGGATATGCTAAATAAACAGAAAGGAGTAACAAAAACCCCCAGAAATAGACTACATAATGCTCTATTAACTTTGAATTTTCTCAATGCCAATGAGAAAGGAACAACAGCTGCAGAGAGACATTGGATAATAGAAAAAACTACAGAATTAAATCAACCTATATACTTTAAGGATGTGCTGACCTCAGAATGGAAACCAGGATATGTATTACATTGGGGACGAGGTTTTGCTTTTATTTCTACAGGAGAAGATAAGCTGTGGGTACCATCAAAATTGATAAAGGTTCGATTTGAACAAGAGAGACCTCTTAATTAGAGGAGGTGATAGTTCATCAACTATCATGAACATCCAATTTAAACTAACTTACACCAGTAACATATGCCTTTTCATTTAATCAGATAATAACTTGCCAAAAAAGGAACATCCCCAAAAAACCTCGGGGAAAGGTTTTTGTTTTTGTCTTTTAGGAGAATGAAGGTTAAGGAATTTGAAGAACACTGGACAAATGAGACAACTGAAGAAAAGGGACAAATCGTCTATCCTAAGAAACAGAGTGAAATGGCGTATGGGTATGTTATCTAAAAAATTTTATGTCTTCCTAAATGTTTGTTTCTGCTTTTCTTTAAAGATTTAACACTATTTAACTTCTAATAGTCCCAGTTCAATTAAAATTTAAAGCTGACTTTGGAGTTGGAGAATGGCTCGCTCCTTCTTTAAACTCAAGCATGTTGTTAAAAGGAAAATACAGACTCCCTGTATCATGCCAGAGGAAAAGAGCCATTTTCTGCTATGGGACAGGAGGAAAGCCAAATTAATTAAGGGACTATTCTATTACTAATCTCAACTCTTTGATTCTATTCTGATTCTTTAAACTTTTCTTAAAGTATGAAATTTATACCAAAATTTACAAGATTAATATATATATATATATATATATATATATATATATATATATATATATACACACACATTTTAAACTTTGTTAAGATATAAATGGTCATATACAGTACTAACTAATTCTAGAAAGCTGCATATATAGTCTTTATGTTCGAGTCTCTTATCAGTTTTTTGCAGGAAATCACGGTCAGGCCTAACATCAACTGAAGTCTCCAGGAAGAAGATGGGGCCCCACAACAACAACAATTCCACGTGGACAATAATAACATCACTAAGCTGACAAACATCATCTACAGATCAGCTTTGAACTACAAAGTGCTCAGAGCAATTTTGAGAGCGCTAGCTGAGATGATCCAGTCTCAAAGACTACTTGAATAAGGATTTGAGATAAACCCTGAACTTTGGCATTATACACAGACTGGATAACGAAGGATATAGTTACCTTTCCTAGAATTTGACAATTAACCTAAAATTTTTCTTTCAGGATAAAGATAACTTCGCCCATACCCAGCAGGAAGCAATTTCAAGAATACGACGCCCACATTCCTAAAGAGGTGGTGTGGGGTGGTTGGTTTTTTTGGTCTTTTAGGTCTTTTAATGGGTTTTGGGTCTGGGATAATTTTCATTGATTAGGGGGGTTGGTTACAAGTTGTTGTAAAGGGTGAGGAAAAGGGCTAAGCAAAGGAGATTAGATTTAAGGTTCTTATTAAAAAAAAAGAGAAAGAAAGAAAAAAATGTAAATACTTTACATTGGATTGGATTGTTTTATATTGTATACAAATTATATATATTGAAATTGATATTATTAGAAAATGCTATATGTATATTTCTAATTGTACCGTTCATTTAACAATGTAATGCAATTTTCTAATCCTTGAATGTTGTTATTACCAACTATTAGGATATAAAGAAATGAAAGTTAGTAGTTAGACATTATAATAGAACTTGTAGTTATATTAGGTATGTTTTCAAGATTGAGTAGATATATTTTAGATAGACAGGTTATCTTCAAACCCTTCAGAGATCTACAGAATATGGCATTTAAAATGTTTTAATAACTTAGAAAATTTTTCTTTTTTGTTATGACTATGAGACATGTCGGCTCCTGACAGTACCAATCTACTTCAGAGAAAATATGGGCATTGAAAAAACTGCAATTGGAGTTAACTTTCATTGTAGCAAAAGTTAGCCACTGGACAACAAAGTATCCTCGAATCAACTGCTGACGAACAGGACAGACAAGACACGAAACAAAGGACTACTGATTCTTGTCAAAACAAGTGTGGTTATGGCTTTATCAAAAGGCATCTTCTGAGGCCAGGACAATATGGCACCATCCCTGAAGTGGCCTTCGTAATCCGGGAAAGGTACAGTGCCCTTTTCTTCGAAGGCAGCTGAACAGGCAGTGGGCCGATGGCTTCTGATGTGCAATGGGGAGGTAGCTGAAACAGTTATTCTTGAAGAGTAATTAAGCTCACACCTCTCAACAGAAGAATGGCATTTAATAGAGGGATGTGGAGAAGAACGGGATGCTGAAATGAAGCCACATACACACATAGCCAAGAAGAATGGACAGCTGAAGTAAAAAAAAATCAACAATTTCCAGAATTTAAAATCCTGAATCATGACATGAAACTAGTGGAATTCAGGTATTTCTGGTATATACACTGCTCTCACCCAATGTGAGGTTGAACTGTTGACCTTGTGTACATTCTATTTCACAAATGAGTCTGTCAGATACGCTAAGCCTATAGGCTGAAGATGATGCCCCAACACTGCGGAGAAACCTCAGATGATTGTCCAGGCAGCTGGCTGTTTCTGTCAACTCACAAGTTTTTGGAAGTTGCTTGCATATACTTCCTGTTTTTATTTTTTTTGTTAGCTAATACTATTTCCTTCTTGGGTCTCTGAGGGAGTTGAAGATTAGTTAGAGTTGACGATTAATTAGGATAGAAAGTGAATTAGATACAATAGAATAGATAATGGAATTATTTTCTCTGAATTTGTCAAATACAAATGAACTAGACATTGTTTAGGTATTTATTACTTGTATATATTGTATATAGTTATTGTACTTTTATATATAGTTTTTCTTATGTTAGTTATAAGCTTTTTCTTTTTTCCTTTTTATTAAAATAGAAAAGGGGAAATATGGTGATATTTTATTTGTATTAAAATGTTATTTGTATGTTAATAAATAAAGTTGCCCTGGGGTCAGAGCTATTAGCAAGCCATAGGAAAGCAGGGCAGTGGTGGCGTACACTTGTAATCCCAGCACTTGGTATGCAGAGCTGGGTAAGTCTCTGTGTGTTCAGGGATACAGCCATTATTGGACACACATGCCTTTAATCTCAATACCAAGCAAGGAAAACCTGGAGGCCTATACAGACAGGCCGTGACGAGGTGGTCATGTGGTTGGGTTTACAACCAATGAGAAGGCAGAACAGGAACACTATATAAAGACATTAACACAGGGGTAGTGAGTTCGGAGAGGTAGGACCACTGCAGGAGGAAGGGTAAGGTTTTAGCTCTTAGCTCTGACCTCTTGGCTTTCTTCTTTGCATTGGTTCTGTGTTTCTTATTTAATAAGAAGGTTGGTTACATCTACACTCCTAGGTCAGCACTGTTCTTAATCTTTGTCAGAGGAGCTTCTTGTGGCACTGGGCAGGAGTTAACAGAGACTCACAACTGGTCAAAGTGTTAGGAGTCTTCAGTAGGACATTTGTATCACCCCAGCCCAAGGCTCAGGCCATATCATGAAAGACAGAGTTAAAAGGATATAAGAGCCAGAATATGGGAGGATGCTTTTTTTTTTTTTTTTGGTTTTTTGAGACAGGGTTTCTCTGTGTAGCTTTGGAGCCTATCCTGGAACTCACTCTGTAGCCCAGGCTGGCCTTGAACTCACAGAGATCTGCCTGCCTCTGCCTCCCGAGTGCTGGAATTAAAGGTGTGCACCACCACCGCCCAGTGGGAGGATGCTTTTAAAGAACCGTCTTCTGGATGTGATTATTGGACTCATGAAATCCCAGCAGTGTGGCTAACTAATAGGGTCTGTACAAGAAGGAGCCTGTCAACATTCCAGCACGGATAGAGGAAGGCACCTTCCTCTATAGGCTCCAACCCTATCAGCAGTTAATGGTTGCTTGGTGAGCCATAATCCAGTAAATAACCCCACATCAATGCATGTGCAAGTAGTACTAGTTAAACTCAGTGTGTTATAAAAAGAACAGCATGAAAATGGGAAGAAGTATTCCAGAAAGAGCAGAGGGGGATGAGAAAGGGGCAGAGGAGGTGAATATGATTAAAACACATTCATACACGACATTGTTGAACAATAAATACAAAATTAAATAATATGTCCTACGACCCAGCTAGACTACTCATGGGTGTTTACCCAAAGAAATCCAAGTTGACACATCACAGAAAATTGCACACTAATGTACATTGTAGCATTGTTCACAATAGCCAAAATTATCCAAACAAGCTAGGTATCTGTCTTGGTCAATGCTGTATTGTTGTGAAGAGACACCACGACCGTAGTAACTCTTATAAACTCTTATAAAGGAAAGCATTTAATTGGGGCTGGCTTATAGAGGTTTAGTCCATTATCAGCATGGCAGGTAGCATGTAGGCAGACATGGTAGCTAAGAGTTCTTCATCTAGATCCAAAGGCAGCAGGAAGAGAGAGACACTGAGCCTGGCTTGAGCTAATGAAACCCCAAAGCCCACCCCCAGTGACAAACTTCCTTTAAGAACATCACACCTAATCTAACAAGGCCACACCTACTCCAACAAAGCCATGCCTCCTAGTCCCTGTTAAGTAGTTTGATTCCCTAAGGACCAAACATTCAAATATGTGTGACAACATATATTCGAATATATAGAACAACAGAGGAATGGAGAAAGGAATTGTGGTACATACACACAATGGAATGTTCCTCAGTCATAAAGGAGAACAAGAGTGTGCAGTTTGCAGGGAAATAGATGCAGCTGTAGATCATCTTAAGTTAACCTAGCCTCAGAAAGACACACTGTTTTCCCTGTGGCTCCTATATTTTGTATAGGTACGTAAAAATCATACGTGTGCACATACGGCATGAAAATAGAAATGAAGCTGGGGGGAGCAAATGGGGACTGACGGGAGTAGGAAGGGTGACAGTGAGAGATGGGGTGTGAAGACGGTATGCTCAAGGTACACGGTCGGTAAACCTGCATAGAAAAGTCTGTATGAAACTCATCCCTCTGTGCAATGAATATAGTCTGGTAAACAAAGACAAAAAGTGAAAACGTGGCTATGGAGCAATGCTAGATGCTATCCTGAGTGTAGGTATCCATCTACCCAGAAAGCATGCTCTTGTTCCATTTTTATGCAGCAACCACAAGGTTTCTGAGTTGAAAATCTGCTACCATTCATGGGAACACCTGACCTCTCCTATGGAGTTATCAGGTGTGCTACCGTAACTGAATTTGATTACGATGCTGTGCTGGATAGTTTTATGTAAATTCAACACAAGCCAGAGTCATTTGGGAAGAAAAAAAAATCTTGAGACAATGTCCACACCAAACTGGCTGGTGGGCAAGTCTGTTGTGCATTTTTTTGATTGGTGATTGAGGTGGGAGGGCCCATCCCGTTGTGGGAGGTGCTATTCTCAGGCAGGTGGGCAAGCCAGTAAGTAGCCTTTCTACATGGCTTCTGCTTCAGTTTCTGCCCCCTGGTCCCTGACTTGAGTTCCTGGCCTGACTTCCCTGGATGACGGGTGACAAGATAGGAGATGAAATTAAACCCTTTCCTCCACAAGTTGCTTTGGGTTATGGCGACTTATCACAACCATAGAAACTCTACCATGTGGCACCAGATAATGATACTTGGGAAAGATGACTCAATATGGTGAAGGAGAATGAACTTGTGTTTTAGTTGTATATCTGCCCCTTCACGTGCTCCAGCCGATCACAGGTGGGATGGATGTTGGGGTGGGTCAATATGGTAAGTCTTTTTCACCCTGAAGGCCTCTCCGTTGACACAGCAATCCAAATTAGACCGAATCAGACCAAATGGAAAAGCCCAGGTTTAATGGGTAAAGCGTTCCCTGGTGATTCCTGGCCCCTCAGAGAGGAGATGGCCCGAGAGACTGGAAGAACCACATGTCTGTTTTCTGGAATGCAGCTTATACACCCTGTGGGAGTGGTCTTGAGCCTCTCTAGGAGAGAAGCTGTGTTTGGCGGGCTTTGAAGGGATGGGTTTAGGGAAAGAGATAGAGGAGGGGAGTAGAGGTGGATCTTCCACCAGACTTCTTCCAAACACAACACATAACCCTGGTTCTGGGCCTGGGTAGTTGCAGGGTTGGTCAGCCTGCCAGCTCTCCCCTGGCACCAGAGTGGATTCTCCAGCATTGCCCTGGCCAGTTTACCCCTGGCAGTGATGAGCAAGGGACGGGCCGATTCTCTGACCTTGGAGTCCTCAGGGTTGGTTCTCCCACATCTACACTTTCAGGAGCAGCTAGCTCTACTATGTTGTGGGTGGTATCTTGAGCATATATGAGACCTCAAAGCCCACTTCCATAGTGACACTTCCTCCAACAAGACCACACTTCCTCCAACAAGGCCATATCTCCTAATAGTGCCACTCTTTTTGGGGGCCATTTTCTTTCAAACTACCACAAGTTAGGTCATGGGAAAGGTATGGACTCCTCCCCTGAGCTGTTACATAAGAAGGAATTAAAAATTTTG
The DNA here is from genome assembly GCF_949786415.1 of Peromyscus eremicus. Lineage (NCBI taxonomy): Eukaryota > Metazoa > Chordata > Mammalia > Rodentia > Cricetidae > Peromyscus > Peromyscus eremicus. The sequence continues at coordinate 54,722,143 of NC_081435.1, read as the reverse complement.
GCTATGTGATTTGATGTGGTATTTGCCATACAAAAATGTCACATGGGGTCTGAGTCTAATTATGTAGGGAATTGTGTATCATACTCACTCTACCCTGAGCCACACTCCCAGCCTTTGCATAAACACTGATCGCTTCAGTTTCTTTCTCCATAGTGATGGGGCCGGATCGTAACTCCATCTTAGACACAGAGCAACTCCATTGTAGAAAATGACCTAATTTCAATGTGAGTGGTTTCAAATTAGTTGGGTGAAATTAGCAGTTTCTAAATGGCTCTCATACCACAGGAACTGCGTTGCTATCCATATCTATACTCAAGTGCGGAATGTATATAATTTTTATTTCTTATCTCAAAAATCTCCATCTTTTCTCAAGCCTGCCTTGTAAGTAATTATCTAAAAGTATGAACTAGCAGGAATTGGTCATTCCACATTGAACTTCATAGTTTTAATGGAACCTTATATGGGCAAACTATGGAGCTTATGTGCTAACTGACAGGTAGCAGCCTAGGAAATCCAGATCAACCTGAAATGATGTCAGTATTGTGAAAGTCTGAGTTATGATGAAGAACAACAGATTCTTTTCCTATTACAGAAAGAGCTTCAACAAAAAGAAAACAAGCCTAGGTGAGATTTTCTCTCTAAAGAAGCCACCAACCCAACATCCAGGCATCCCATGCTGTTTGTGAGAACCCAGGGCCAAGAGTAACTCTTGGAAATGTGTTTCCCTTCTGGGACACAGGCACAAGAACGGTGAGTCTAGAGATTCTCAACAGCCAGGGATTGAATACACCCAGCAGGAGAGAACCAAACCACAAATTTGCCTCTGACATCCACCTAAGAGTCATGCTACAAGCACCAGGCACACACATCATCTATACACACACACATTAATAATAAATCATATAAAGATTTAAGTGATGCTGAATAATTAGTCCCCAATTGACTTGATTCTATGATGAAGAGAAAAAAAAATCCTGATGTAATGAGCATGTATATACTTCCTGTTTTGCACCCAATTGGCTTATGTGTATTACAGCTTCTGTGTTAAAATGAAGAGAACAAAAAGTTCATTGACATAATTTCAGATTTCATACTGATAATGACATTTTCATTTTTATAGGCATCAAAGAAAAATAACCTACTGAAATATCTGTCCTTTCCAATGATGTGTTCTGACCAAAATTTTCTTCAGATAGATACTTTAACCAGCACATTTTGAAACACATGGACTACAGAAGCAGACTGGAGAATCTGCATGATTTCTATTGAGCCTAATCTACTAAAAAACAAATGAACAAACAAACAAAAAACAAAAAAAACCACTACCAAACAATTACCAAAATACAAAATACAGTTATTCTAATTTTGTTTTTTAGGAAATGGAATATTTTATAAAATCCTGGCATACATATGATAATACTTACAATTGTTATTTTGTAACATGCTTATGAATGTCATTTTAATTAAACATAAAATTTTTAATGTTTTAGTTCTAATACAGCCCAAATTATTACATATAATCCATATAAAGAAAAATTATTTCTTTTAATGATGTGAATTAAACTTTTAATGATGTGAATGGATCCTAAGAGCAAATTGCTGCCTCCATATAACTGGTATTGTAGATGTAAAATTATTTTAAGGTAGAAAATAAGATTCTCTATCTTATTTTAAAGATTAAATGCTTTCTTCCAAGGGAGGCTCATGATTAATTTTTAATGGTTGATGTTTGCATTTGAATCTCAGATGTTTATCATAGAATACAAAGAAGAGAAAAATAACACCTGGATGTTATAATATAAACCAATAACATAAATTGGGTCATGAATATTTAATTTGCACATTAATTTACCTACAGCTAAGCAAGGCTTGCAAAACAAATACATCCATAAATATCCCCCGGCTTAGTTATCTATTTGGTCTTTTGTAGATGGTGGTAAATGTTATTATGCAAAAAATGCTGTATAAATAAATGACATTTAAATAGCGTTTAAAGTGCTTTTTATTATAACCACTGGCTGCTGCTATGCTAATAAAAGTGAAGATATAAAAATAGGATTTACACAGCTGGACTCTCTTTGAAATGAGATGTTAGCTTGCATCTTGTTTACACAGTGGGAGGTTTAAATCTATCAGAGATGCTGATTAATCCGGAAAGGGCAGAAGACGGCCTATTTATGTCTTGGCTTTCTAGCTTCTGGGAGTGAGGAGTAACTTGCTTCCATTCAGTTAGACTCCTGTGTGATGCATAGATACCAGAGTTTCACTCTCTTGCTATAATAAATACTACAACCCAAAGCAATTTAGAGGAAGGAATACTTTATTTTGGCTTATAGGTTTAATTTAGTAATACAGTCTATTATTGAAGTGTTGGACCCCAAAGTTTAGGGTCTCGAGTGGGTGCCCCAAGAACCCAGACTCCAGTCCAGTTGATACAACAGCACGAGGAATTTACTGAAACTTCTGTACAGAAGGGCAAACTCTGCTCCTAAGAGCAAGAGCCGCATCTTACTGCAGCCCCAGTAAGGAAAACCCCACAAAAGCCATAAGATTACAATTCCCACACAATTTCGTTTCACAAGATCATGGTCTGATCACAGCGTGGGTACAGTCACGTCAACAGGTACATTCTTCCTGAAACCTCAAGGGGGTATCAGGGTGGGAGTGGAGCTTACACACAGGTCACGGTGGTCCTTCCTGGAACACTTGCAACTATCCCAGTCACAGTTGAGCACATCTCTTAACAGAAATCTTTTTACATTGTTATATTGTTACAGGGGTGATTGAGTAGTGGCTGAGTCAGGTGGCCCTTGGAACTAATTTTCTTTCTAGTTCCTTATTTCCTGGTGCTTTAAGTTTCTCTCTTCCTGAAGCTTGGGGGTGTAAGCCTGAAGGGCTAGGGTCTTTCAGAAGGAGGTCAAGGAAGGAACTCAAGAGGGAACTAGAAGCAGAAACCATGTAGCAATGCTGCCTGCTAATTCTCTTTCAAGCTAGCTAGCTCTCTTACACAGCCAGGGACCACCTGTCCAGGGAATGGTACTTCCCACAATGGGTGGGCTCTCCTTCAGCAACCCCACCACCCAACATGCTCACAGGCCAATCTGACCTAGGCAATTCTTCATTAACGACTTCTCCTCTCAAATAATACTTGGCTGTGACAAGTTGACAGTTAAAGGTAACTAGGACACTCTTGTCTATACTTCCTACTTTGTGAAACTTTGAGTACACGGAAGGATAATTAAGGACTTTAAAAAAAAATTGAGCCGGGTGGTGGTGGCGCATGCTTTTAATCCCAGCACTTGGGAGGCAGAGGCAGGCGGATCTCTGTGAGTTCAAGGCCAGCCTGGACTACAGAGTGAGTTCCAGGAAAGGTGCAAAGCTACACAGAGAAACCCTGTCTCGGAAAAAAAAATTGATACTTACACATAACTTTTCCATTGCCAGCTGAAGGCTGGCTTAGGACGCCTTCAAAGCTTTTCAATCCCATGAAGTTAAAGCTCTATTTCCTCAGCATTGATAGTGAATGGTCAAAGCAGTGGTTCTCAACATGTGGGTGCGACCCCTTGGCAGGCTCAATGACCCTTTCACAGATATTCTGTATATCATATAGTTACATTAAGATTCATAACAGTGGCAAAATTAAAGCTATAAAGCAGCGATGAAATAATTTTATGGTTGGGGGTCACCACAGGATGAGGAACTGTATTAAAGGCTCACAGTGTTGGGAAGGTTGAGATTCACCGATTTAAAGTTTCAGTCTGTTTTTTTCTTTTAAAGATTTATTTATTTATTATGTATACAGTGTTCTGTCTGCATGTATGCCTGCATACTAGAAGAGGGCATCAGATCTCATTACAGATGGTTGTAAGCTACCATGTGGTTGGTGGGAACTGAACTCAGGACCTCTGGAAGATCAGCCAGTGCTCCTAACCACCAAGCCATCTCTCCAGGGTTCCAGGACATGGTACACAGAGAAACCCTGTCTTGACAACCAAAAAAAAAAAGACTAGAGTGCTATTAGACCTATTTTATGTATAATGTCATTCAAGTCTGACATTTCTGTTTGTTTGTTTGTTTGTTTGTTTATTTATTTATTTATTGTCTAGATGACCTGCCTACTGGAGAAAGTGAGGTATGGAGATAATTTGAACTGGAGTTAATCTGTGTTTTCAAGTCTATTAGTACACTTTTTATGAAATCGGGTTTGGTTTCTATATGTTTAGAACACATGGATGTCTTCTTGGTTATCCATTCCCATGATTAGAATGAAATTTCTTTATCTCTTCGGAGTACTTTGGGTTTGAAGTCCACTTTGTCAGATATTAGATAGCAACACCTGTTTGCTTTCTGATCTCATTTGTTTGGAATAATCTTTTTTTTTTTTTCATCTTTTCACTTAAAGGTTGTATCCATTTTTAAAGTTCAGTTTCTTACAGATAGTAGAAAGATGGACTTGTTTTTTTTCATACATTCAGCTAACCTCTGTCTATTGACTGGGGAGTTATGGCCATTAATATTTAAAGGTGTGTGTTGCTTGCAGTCACCTTACTGGCTTTTTATGTTCTTAGTCATATTTGCATTTCAGTATATCATATATAATTATATATGTATATAGGAAAACTCATTTTTTGAAATCTACAGTCACTTGGCTATGTTTATTTACTTTTTAGTCCAAAGCGTTGCTTTCGGTATTCTCTGTATGACTGGTTTGGTGGACATGAATTCTTTTAACCATGGCAAATAGCCTTGCTGGGTACAGTAGACTTAGCGAGCATCCGTGGTCTTTTAAAACTTGGAAACCACACAGGCAGGGCTGATCAGACTGGGCCCGTGGTGATGATGTGGGATTTGGAGGGGTGAAGATGGAGTAGGGTTCAGGAAATTGATGGAGTGGGGTTCAGGAAATTCACCAGCCAAGACCTGGGCACAGAATGTAGGACCTGTGCAAGGCCTGGAGGCTGGAGTGCTGCAGGCAATCGGAACGGAGCAGGGTGGGATAAGAACACAGGGAGTCTATCTGGGTACATGTCATGTATGCCGGTGCAGGGTCCCTGGTATCAAGTGGGACTAGGGTCAGTGGCTACAAGGTCTCCAGTAACAAGTGAGTTGGCTTCAAGTTCCAAAGAGAGGGAGATGGATGGGGGGGGGGTTGTCTCTGAGACAATCAGCAGACTGTCTAGGGGGACAGAATGAAGGAGGAGGAGGTAGAGAGAACATAGGTAACTTATCTGGGTCCATGCCTGCTGTAGTGGCTACAGGCTCCCTGATAGCAAGTGTGGCGGGGTCAACAGGGATCTTCAAAGTATTTTTATTTCCCTGATGTTAAACATTAAAAAAAATGTTTCTCAGCCATTTGTGTTTCGTCTTTTGGCAACTCTCTGTTTAGTTCCACGTTTCATTTTCTAAATGGGCTGTTAGTTTTCTTGATTTTAGGTTTCTGAGTGTTAGATACTAACCCTCTGCCAGTTGTATAGCTGGTAAAGATTTTCCCATTCTGTAGGCTGCCTCTTCACTTGAATGGCTGGGTCCTTTTAAGTTTTGTAAGGTCCTGTTTATTAATTGCTGGTCTCAATGCCTGCACTATTGTGGTCCTGTTGAGAAAGTCCTTTCCTGTGCTAATGAGTTTAAGTGAATTCCCTCTCTCTCCTCAATCAGATTCAGGGTATCAGGCATTATGTTGAGGTCCTTGATCTATCTGGAGATGAGTTCTGTGCAGGGTGAAGAATAAGCATCTAGTTTCACTCTGCTACATGTCAATATTTAGTTTGACCAGCACCATTTGTTGAAATTAACCATTTCATGATGAGGCATATAATAATAATTAGTGTAAATGTAGTTTAAAGGATGACACTATAAATACATTCACAACTGTTTCCCTTGTATGCAGGAGAGAGAAACTTCTGTGTATTAATTAAATATACACATAGGATCAAACCATTATTTCCTATCAACAAGGCCCTCAACTTCATTTTGGTTGGAATGAATTTCTTTATCTACTGCCCTGTTCCTCTCAGGTTCCTGCTGTGCTTAACTCATTCAAACTGAATCATTTCAAGGAACCATTTTCAATGTGTAAAAGTCCACACAATTAGTTAATTTTTCTGAGGGAAAACTATTAAAAATAATTATCTTTTTTTCTCAGAGTAGATGTAAATTACATTTAAACAGAGAAACATCTCCCCATGTGTCTTTGCTCACATTATTCTAACTCCCTGGGATACCTTTTCCTCTTTTTCATACCTAGCTGATTTAGTCATCCTTCAAAACCAGCTGCAGCCTTAGAACTGTGAGGTCTCCCACTTTTAGTGCTACTTTGAGATTACCCCTTCTGCAAAGAGGAATAATGTGTGTGTGTGTGTGTGTGTGTGTGTGTTAGTTACAACAATTACTTATCATGTATTTCTAGATTCTAGCATGTGCCTGCATTCATTCAGACTCTTTAAAAACAAGTACAAGAAGCATGTTAGTGTCAGAACTGAATTCCTGACCATAAGTTATCATCTTCCTTAATTCTATATTTTAATGCTTCTCTTAAATTATCACTCCCACAGTCTTGGTTTAAGCCATCTCATTTCTTTTTTTTTTTTTTTTTTTTGAGACAGGGTTTCTCTGTGTAGCTTTGCGCCTTCCTGGAACTCACTTGGTAGCCCAGGCTGGCCTCGAACTCACAGAGATCCGCCTGGCTCTGCCTCCCGAGTGCTGGGATTAAAGGCGTGCGCCACCACCGCCCGGCGCCATCTCATTTCTTATGTTGCCTCTTAAAATGTTCTACTGATACCAGTTTCTTTTACAGAGAGACACAGTATCCATTTCCATCAGTTCAAGACATCAATCTGGTTTTACAGCTCTCTTTCATGAAATTCTCCACAGCTCTCCACTCACTCTGAGTAAGATCTCAGTCATAAATGAGATCTTGTAAACCCTTCATGGACCTTCCTGTGCAGCCATATTCTGCAGTACATTTTTTTTTTTAGGGTTTATATCCACATTTAAGAGAATGTGTTTGGCTCAATTTCAAGTTCTTTGATCTATGGTCCATTTAACATATAGTCCCTTCATTTGAAATCTCTCTTTTTTGTTTAACTAATTGCTACTGCAATTCAAAAATCACACACAATAATTGTTCACCACTTTCTATAGTCAACAAGACTAAATAAGCTTTTTTTCTGTGCAGTTCCATGGAATTTAGTGTGAACACGTCGAAGTATTTGAGCAGCTGTTGAGACAGTGATGATGGTCAATATTGACTGTCAACTCTATAGGATTTCAAGTGTAGAGACAAGCCTCCAGGCACACCAGTGAGGGGTTATACAGACTAGATTGGATTTGGGGGAGGGGTTGGGATGGGAAGACCACTGTAAATGTGGCCTGTGCCACTCCCTGGGCTTCAGTCCTGGGCAGTGTAAGAGGGAAGGAAGCAAGCTGAGCACAAACACTCTTCACCCTCCTCTTCCTGACTTCAGAGAAATATAACCAGCTGCCTCAAGCTCCTGCTGCCTTGAACTCCCCACCATGATAGACTGTGTGCTCTTGAACTGTGAGACAAAATAGACCCTTTCTTTCTTAAGTTGCTCTTCTCAGGGTGTTTCATCACAGCAACAGCAACAGAACCTAAGACACAACACTGCTTCTAAACACATCTTTCTCTTCCTCTCACTCCAGCAAATTGACCTTCAGTTTCCCTGGTGTCCATTTTTTAATTATTTTATGGACACAACATTGGACCTGAAGGTACTCAGTGCTACCTCCATCAACAGCTCTACTCATGGTTTACAAAATCTTCGACAGTGCACTGTAAATTTCAATTTGATTTTTCTCATTTCCTTCTTTTCCTCTTCAGAGAGGTCTTAGCCTAAAGTGCATCATAAAACCACTCAATTAAGGCATAAGCTGCTTCTATGAGCATGACAAGGGAGTTTACCTCCAAACAAAGTTGTATCCATGCAACACACAGCTTTCATTGCAAAGAGTATAAGAAATAAGTTTACTCTTTCACCAAATATGAGCAACTATGGCCGGGAACAGCTCTGGGCAGCCCCAATAACATGTTCAAACCTGGAAATGGTATCATGATGTTTTAAAGTTTTAGAACACAAGAAAGGCATAAATTACAGAATTTTTCAAAGACATTAGGAGAAAGATTAGGTAGGCAGTTAGAGTGAAGTGGGGAAGTCTCCGCTATAGGTTTGATACGTTATCTGATGACATCCTTAGCTTTGGAACTGGTATAAACCAGTGGTCTGTTTAGTTAATGCATTCCAAAAGGATCTTCCTCACAGTTGACAGGATGGTAATTCAAGAGGCAGAGAAGGACAATAAATATCTAGTAAGGGGACTAAAGAGAGCCCAATATAATCTAGCCACGGATCTACAACATTCCAATCAGGGAGTTCTAACCAGCAAGTCAACACTGGAGTCTTGGACATAACTGTGGCCCTTATCAATTTTTTATTTCAGTGCATGGCTGTACGTTGTCAAAGCAAAACACATGACTGAACAAATTCAACAGGAACAAACACTTTATTCTGGCTATTTATTCTGCTAGTGTAATAAAGCCAGAACTTGGTTCTAAGATCAGAAGTTTCAAGAGCTGAGGACATGGATGGGAGCAGATTACAAGCCTCTGTTTATAATAACTGGCTTGATCCAGTGGAAGGTGATCTCATTTAATTTAGATGAGATTTACTTTGGAGCCCATCAAAGTTAGCCTCCCAGCTTCCCACAGAGACTGGGATATGAAGGCGCTGTCATCCTTGAGCATACTCCAAAGAGTGGTTTCCTTGTCCTTATAAAAGAGATTCCTGGGTTGTGGAGCTGACAGGTAACATTCTATTAAAGGTTTTGTGTCTTAAGGAACAGGGAAAGGAATATGGGACCTGAGAGAGAAGCTGGGATCTCGCATTATGAAGAAGCCTGGCCAATGGCTCACCAGGCTGAAGGGAACACACATACACACAGAGCCCAGAAGCCATCAGAGCTGAACTGAGTTGGGGGACTGTCTTAGTTAGGGTTTCTATTGCTGTGAAGAGACACCATGACCATGGCAACCCTTATAAAGGAAAACATGTAATTGCGGGGGAGGCTCACTTACAGTTTCAGAGGTTTAGTCCATTATCATCATGGTGGGGAGCATGGTGGCATGCAGGCAGATGTGGTGCTGGAGTAGTGCCGAGAGCCCTATTTCCTGAAGGCAACAGGAAATGGTCTCAGACATTGGGCGCTATCTTGAGCATAGGGAACCTCAAAGCCTGCCCCCACAGTGACACACTTCCCCAAACAAGGCCATACCTACTCCAACAAAGCCACACCTCCTAATAGTGCCACTCCCCATGAGCTTAAGGGGACCAATTACATTCAAACTACCACTGAGACTATCTTAGGGAACTATCTTACTTCCATGTTACTGATAATGCTGGAAATATGCATGTGTTTATCTTGAGCTTTGTAGTGCCATGTACATGGAGGGTGAATGCTTGGATGCTATATCATTCCACCTGGAGCTTTCATTGAAGTATCAAAAGGCTTGCATAGTTTAAAAGGTATTTGTCCTTATTCAGTTTCTTAGGGCCAGAAGGTCAGCTACTTCAAAGAACATTGCTCTGTCATGAATATAATAAAAAACCCATGCCTTATGCTCTATGACAGCCATTGGGAATATTCTTAAACTTGACTGGCTGATGGTGCATAAAATTTAATTACTGTTCATTCAGTGTTATAAAAGAAGCTGCATGTTTCTTTTCTGGTAAAAGTTAACAGATGAAAGGGGCAGTAGAGTACCTTCTAGTTGGAATATATAATCAGCACCATTATTCTGTAATAATTATCCTCATAGCCCATCACCTTTTGAAATTTGGCCTTTAGAAAAGGAAATTAATTTTTTTAAATGAAGAATAGGATTGAATAGCTTTAAAAATTACTGAGACACTTGTGTGATTTCAGCAGTTTTTTTTAACTTAAATTTTCATGGCGAGTCATTTTTAAGATAAATATGTTAGGAACACACTTCTTGTAAACAAATCAAATTTTGAGCCTGGAGAGATGGCTCAGCAGTTAACAATGCTTGCTTTTTCTTCTAGAGGACCTGAGTTTGGTGTTGCTAGAGAATTTCTCTCCAGCTCCCGCCACCAAGTCCCGCCAGTTCCAGAGCCCACTTACAAAATAAACACACAAACTCTTATATTATTTAAACTGCTTGGCCATTAGCTCAGGCCTGTCATTGTCTAGCTCTTACTCTTATATTTAGCCCATTTCTATTAATCTTTACTTTGCCACATGGCTTGTGGCTTACCGGTACTTTACATCTTCCTTGTCCTGATGGCGGCTGGCAGTGTCCCTCTCTCCGCCTTCCACTTCCCAGAATTCTTTTCCTTGTCCCGCCTATACTTCCTGCCTAGCCAATGGCCAATCAGTGATTTATTTACTGACCAATCAGCAACACACTTGACATACAGACCATCCCACAGCACTTCCCCTTTTCTTTTCTTAAAAAGGAAGGTTTTAACTTTAACATAGTAAAATTACATATAACAAAACAATTATCAAGCAAGAATTACAGTTACAATATTAAAGAAGAGATCCTATCTATCTTCTATTTGTAAGTTTAAGGTTTTATATCTAACTTATCTTTTATTATAACTAAGGAAAATTGTAAGTATCTAGTCTTTAACCACATCAAAGACCTCAGAAGGATATATTATTACCTGAGAAATGGAGAAGGATATAAGCAACTTTTAGGAGTCTTGTAGGGTAGACAGAGACAGCTGGCAGCCTGGACAGTCATTCAAAGTTCTCTTGTAAAGTTGGGGCATCTGTCTTCAGCCCACAGGCCTAGAGTCTCTTATTCACTTTTCTCTGTGTCCTGTAGAATGTCTGGCAGTTTTCTCTGCAAAGCAGGAACCTGAAGGACCATTTTGTCAAGCAAAGTTCAGTGGTCACCTTTGTATGGGTCCTGCATGTCCAGTTGATCAGACAGTCCAGGCAAGAACAGTTTCTTGTCCAAATGGCTATTTTTGTCAAGGTGAAGATAAACTCCATATAGAGTGTCTTCGATGTCCATCCTCCTTTCTGAAGTAAATCGGTGCTGCCAGGAGCAGACATGTCTCACTGTCCAGAAAGTCTAAACTTTTAAAACATTTTAAATGCCATATTCTGTAGGTCTTTGAAGTGTTTGAAGACTACCTATCTATCTGAAATATATCTATGTATACCTAGAAGACTTAACTAACATGGCTACAAATATTATCATAGATGACTAACTATTAATCTATTTTTTAATTATCCATTACAATTTTAAATGAGTTACATAAACATAATACCTCAAACAAGAATAGAAATATATATACAGTATAACAAAATTAAGTTTAAATTTGTATCAATAAACTAAAATCTATAGCAATGTAAAACATTTTAAACAAGTTGTTATTCTTTAAAAGTAGGTTCATTAATCTACCCTTTCATCCTATCATATCTAAACTATCCCCCTTTTTGTTTTAGAAAGAGATTGTATTTATAATCAACCTGATTTAAATAAAAATATTGTTTTTTCTCTGTCCCACAGCAGAGGGCTCTTCTGATTTGGGACACAAGAATCTCTTAACCATTTTTTTTTTTTTTTGAGCAATATGTCTGGGTTTAGAGGGGGAGTGAGCCAATTCCATCTCTAAAGCCAGCTTGGTATATTTGGGAATTTGGGCGTAGCTTCTCTTACTACTTCCTGCTGGAGGGGGGCGCTGTATCTTCTGGAGACAGAAAGAAAATTTTAGGATCATGGAGTAGTCCGTGAGGCTGTATATCTGAGCCAGTTGACTTGAAACCATTCTGGATGTTGAATCATCTGGGCCATGGTGTCATTGGAGACCTTTCAGGGGGTCTTGGCAGGTCAAACCTGATGTATCTTAATCTGGAACAAATCCACAGTCTCTGGCTTTCTGTGGAAACAAGAGCAGAGACTCTCTTCCAAAGCAACATATCCTTATATCCAAATTTTGAAGTCAAGGTACCTTTAAAATATACATTTTGGCATAACTCAACAGCTTTTACAATCAAATGTTTTTCTGCAGTTACGAATATCAAAGAGAACATAATCCAGATTCTTTGTGTGGTAGCCATCTTTACGTGGCTTATTTTTTTATATTAGCGTGAGCCTATTGCTTTAAACTGTAGCCTTCTAAGCCTGAAACGGCACTGGCGCTGTGGCTGCTGGTTCCGCCCACTTCAGCTTCCCAACATGGCGGCAGTCCGCTTTCCGCCAGCTCTGGGAGCCATAACTCTCAGAAATAGTGGGTCTACACTTTTACCAAAGTAGCGTGTAGCCCAGAAACCTCTTTTTTTGTTTTGTACTAGCAAAGGCTAAATTCACCACACAGTTTAATGTGCTACTTGCAGAGGCCTCATTCCCACCATACTGCAGGTCGAGAGCGCATGCTAGGAACCCGCCAGTAGCTCAAACCGGCAGCTGCCGCTCATTTGAGAGAGACAATTAGGAAGCTGTTTTTAGTTCCGTTTTAGAATCTTTTTTCTAAGTTTTTATGTGGAAACTCTTGCCACCACGTTGGACGCCATTTGTTGCTAGAGAATTTCTCTCCAGCTCCCGCCACCAAGTCCCGCCAGTTCCAGAGCCCACTTACAAAATAAACACACAAACTCTTATATTATTTAAACTGCTTGGCCATTAGCTCAGGCCTGTCATTGTCTAGCTCTTACTCTTATATTTAGCCCATTTCTATTAATCTTTACTTTGCCACATGGCTTGTGGCTTACCGGTACTTTACATCTTCCTTGTCCTGATGGCGGCTGGCAGTGTCCCTCTCTCCGCCTTCCACTTCCCAGAATTCTTTTCCTTGTCCCGCCTATACTTCCTGCCTAGCCAATGGCCAATCAGTGATTTATTTACTGACCAATCAGCAACACACTTGACATACAGACCATCCCACAGCAGTTTGGTTCCCAGAATCCACACTGGGGGCTCACCAACTGCCTATTCCAGTACCTTCTTCTGGCACCCAAGTGGCATATCCTAACACAGACATACACACATATACATATTTATGAAAAGAAAATTCATAAAATAGAAATCAAATTATCAAAGGCATGGCATCTTTTATAGAGTGTGGGTGTCAAAAGGCACAAAGTTATTAATTTTTGTGTGCATGTGTGGAACAGAGTCTATGTTGCCCAGGCTGGTTTTACCCTCATAGAGATCCATCTGCTTCTGCTTCTGTCTGCTTCTGCTTCTGTCTGTTTCTGCTTCCTGAATGCTGGGATTAATGACATGCACCACCAATGCCTGGCATCATCATCATCATCATTGTTTTATTATTGTTATTATTATTATCACCTGTGTATGCATGAGTATGTGTGTGTATGTGTGTGTGTGTGCAGTTGTACATGATGTGTGGCAGGGAGCATGCATACCATTGAGGAGCTGTGAAGGTTCAGAGGACAATTCTGTGGTTCTTTCCTTCCACCTTTATGTGGGTTCCAAGGATGGAACTCATGTGCCAGGGTTATGTGCAAGTGCTTTACCAGCTGAGCCCGTGCCCAGCCTGGATGCATCATTAAAAACAGTAACAACGAAACACAGATTTCGCCTTCTCACTTCTTTCTTTCATATCCAAATAACTGCATCATCTCTGTACAGATGAACACAATGAATCAACCTTCGCTTTGGAACTTCCAATTTCTACACGACAACTTACAGTTATTTTGGAGAGTAGTCACAGTTTTCTTATCGGCTTTGAAAGACAGAATAAATCATTTTTTAAAATGAAGATTGGAATTTGGTTTTTAAAGTCTTTTATTTCCTTATATTTTTGGTTGTGAGCCTAGCCTTTAACGGTTGAGCCATCTCTCTAGCCCAAGTCCATTATTTTCTATACATATTAAAAGTGCCAGCACATATTCAACCCGGGTTAGCAGGCAAAGCCAGCACATTTTCTTTGTAACTGTAGCTTTGTATGTGTAAACATCTATCTTCCTTTACTTAAAAGCCTTGCTGACATCAAATGTTATAATTGTATAAAAGCGATCGAGTCTCCCTTACAGCCTTGCCACTCAGGACAGGTGCTTACTAACAAACCATTTCAACTTGTTTCTAACAATTAATTCGAAAAAAAGAAGGCTAAGTTGAAGCTAAGTGCAAATGCCAAGTAGTTAAACAAACGAATAATTAATACAAGTTTATCTTTACTGATCTCCTACAGACTTCTCAATCCAACCAAGTTGACAAGATTAACCACAACAGCACAAAAGAATATGGGTTATTTTGTGGAAAACACTGCATCCTTCAATGTTACCGGGGGACTGCTTTTCATGAATTTCTCATGGCGTTTTGTGACCACAGCATGTAAATATGGATGTAGACATTAGGCATTTCATTCCTCTTTATGTCTCATCTTTTTGCAAAGACTAGGAATTCTAGAGTAGTGTTGAATGATAAGGATAGCACCAAGCCATCCTTGCTCTGGTAGACTGAATAACTGCTCTCAATGACATACACAGGCTAACCCCCCAAAATGGTTGGCAATGACACCTTAAATTAAAGTGGAATTGTGAACTAAGTGACTCACTCTCATTGGAATCAAGCCAACAGTGAAGACCACCCATCCCACAGACATGTGGTTTTCAGGTACTTTTCTAGTTCGGATAAAATGCTTGGCTTTGGCAATGTAAAAGAGGTTAGCAGGTCTTGGCTCAGGTTCAGGGTCCAGACGCTGCAATTCACCATGACAGGCTAGGAACGAAGGCAGAAGTAGCTCCCATCTGGGCAGATCGAGAAGCAGAGAAAGGCGGATGCCAACACAGCTAGCTTTCTCTCCCCCCCCCCACCTCATTTTATTCTGTCTGGGACCCCAGGCTAAGAGATGATGTGGTCCATATTCGAGGCTGGATTTATGCTCTTGCGTAATCCTTAAAAATGCCCTAAGTCCGAGTTCCTTAATTTAATCAAGTTGACAATCAAATTTAATCTTGATAGCAGGTGTGACATATTAAGGCTCCTACACTAGAGCATATAGACTGGATTACCCAGGTGAACATCATTTATTATTGCACTCCTTGTAACAGGGTCAGGGTGTCAGAGGAAAGAGAAGCAGCCAGGTGCTGCGGTCTTGATGGAGGAAGGAGAGAGCTGTTCAATTCCGGCATACTTGGGCACTCACACTGGCAAGGCTGTCCTGAACTGGCTGTAGGATAATAACTTGGTGGGACGTATTACAGTAGTGATGCCAATGCTAGCTTTAGCTTTACTTCTCAAGGGGAAAGAATTCTCTCTCTCTCTCTCTCTCTCTCTCTCTCTCTCTCTCTCTGGTTTTCTATTGCTGTGAAGAGACACAATGACCTTGGCAACTCTTTTAAAGGAAAACATTTCATTGGGGCTGGCTTACAGTTTCAGAGGTTTAGTCCATCATCATCATGGCAAGAAGCATGGTATCATGCAGGCAGACATGGTGCTGGAGAAGGAGCTGAGAGTTCTACATCTTGATCTGCAGGCAGCAGAAAGAGTCTGTACCACACTGGGTGTAGCTTGAGCATAGCAGACCTTAAAGCCCCACCCCCACTTCCTCCAACAAGTCCACACCTAACAGTGCCACTCCCTATAGGGGAATTTTCTTTCAAACCACCTCTCTCTCCTCTCCTCTCCTCTCCCCTCCCCTCCCCTCCCCCCTTCTCTCTTCTCTAGAGCTTGCTTACAATTATTAGAAATAATCTCCATTGAATTTTTGAGGTGTTTGTGTGTGTGTGTGTGTGTGTGTGTGTGTGTGTGTGTGTGTGTGTTTTGGGAGGACAGAGCCTTGCTATGTGCTTTGATTTTGTCAAATCTTTTTCTTTTTCAAACAATTTTGAACTGTAACCCATATTGAAACATTCACACGGGTTTTTGTCTTCACTGATGAGATGGCGAACTACAGCTTTAAGACAAAAACCGGGAGCTTCTAAAGACAGCATCTCTGGCTGCTATTGCCATTTCTTTCTGTGTCTGTGGGACATGTGTCCTTGCTGTTCTCTCTCCAGTCCTCTCCAGCCTGTTCTCCCCCAGCTCTGTGCTCAGGCTTTCTTGCTGGGGGTTTGTTGAGTTCCTAGTGGACATTTATTATTTTACTCAAATTGGGAACCGTTCAGCCATTATTTCTTCAAACCCATTCTCTGCCTCGCCATCTTTTCTCATTCCAGTCCCATCACATCTTTGTCAGATTATTTAAAATGACCCCTTTTTAGTCCCCCCACCTCGTATTCATTTATTTTTTTTAATGACACAGATCACGCTCCAGCTTCCGCTTTGCTACTATTCTGCTCAATAAAGGTTTCACTTACGATCTTACATTTCCTGGTTCTAATAGCTATGTTGACAAATGTGCTCTAAGAAAAAAAAAAGGACCCACTCTAGTGCTCTGGCCAGTGGAATGAACAGCTGTGTCCAGGTCCATCAGGTGATGCTGAGAGGGACTCAGAGTAGACACCACCTCTATTAATAGACCCAGCCATGAGAAGCAGACTTACAATCAGTCAGTTTTGGCTTAAAACATAGGCTGATCTCTTTGCAATAAAGTACTGCCATGAATGATATTCCCACCAACTTGAGTGCAGAGAAAACCCTGGGTGATGCCTGGCTTAGCATAAGATGAATTTGACTCCCCTCCCCCCGCGCCCCCAGCATCACTCAGCCTGTCTTCACCATATTGAGCACCGGCCCCTACATGGCCACCACAGGCCCCCAGCTCCTGCACACCTCTTTCCCTCTATTCAACATAAATCTTATGTTATGACTTCAAAGATGGGAAGTGTTAATGGACCTTAGGTTTTCTCAATGTGCCCACACTGAACAAATCACCTTTTCTTGATTTACACTATTATTATTATTATTATTATTATTATTATTATTTTATAATTTAATTTAATTTTACATATCAGCCACAGATCCCCTTGTTCTCTTGCCTCCCCCCCATCTTTCCCCCAGCCCACCCCTCATTCCCATCTCTTCCAGGGCAAAGATTCCCCTGGGGATTGAGTTCAACCTGGTAGATTCAGTCTAGGCAGGTCCAGTCCCCTCCTCCCAGGCTGAGCCAAGTGTCCCTGCATAAGCCCCAGGTTCCAAACAGCCAACTCATGCAATGAGCACAGGACCCGGTCCCCCTGCCTGGATGCCTCCCAAACAGATCAAGCTAATCAATTGTCTCACCCATTCAGAGGGCCTGATCCAGTTGGGGGCCCCTCAGCCATTGGTTCATAGTTCATGTGTTTCCACTCATTTGGCCATTTGTCCCTGTGCTTTTTCCAGTCTTGGTCTCAACAATTCTCGCTCATACAAACCCTCCTCTTTCTCGCCAATTGAACTCCTGGAGCTCCACCTGGGGCCTGGCCGTGGATCTCTGCATCCAGTTCCCTCAGTCATTGGATGGGGTTTCTAGCACGACAATTAGGGTGTTTGGCCATCCTATCACCAGAGTAGGTCAGTTCGGGCTGTCTCTCGACCATTGCCAGTAGTCTGTTGTGGGGGTATCTTTGTGGATTTCTGGGGACCTCTCTAGCACTTTGCTTTTTGTCTCTTGATTGGCCTATTGGAGACGGGTGGCTGAGCCTAGCTTGTGAAGTGTTTTCAGGACCCAGGCTCTGTCCGTAACCATGCCGATATGTTTCCTATTGAGCTTCCGTCCCAGCTTTGAGCCAGTCTTCCCTGCTTCCTAGAGTGTGTAGGAACGACAAAATTCAAGATGTCACGACAGATGTCACACTTTTGTTCTCTTTGCAGAGCCTGGGGCTTGGTGTTTTCAGGTAGTTAATGCCCCCATGTGCTGCTTGGACCCCTGCAGGGGGTGCAGGAAGCTTCCCTAAGGCATTCTAAGAGACTTCTTCCCATGTGTCATCAGGTAGAGGAACCCCACAATTTCTCCAACTCAAATGCAACGTTGGGTTTGTCACAATTACATTTTAAAGCAATGGGCTAGCCTTGTATCTTTTCCTACGACCCTGTTCTTAATATCCACTTAGACTATCAAAAGATAAAGCCAATTAAAAGTTAAACAAGAATGAAGCATTTGAGATTAAAAGATGACAGGATTAACATTGACATTCTTATTTAATTAAGAAACGTAATTCATGTATTGAGAAATGGTTTGTTCTTTGGAAACACATCTTCTCCATGCAGAATGAGGGCTAGGGGGCAGTGTTGTACTTAAAATAGGAGGCAGGGAGAATCTATAGATGATAAAATCCGAACATTCACCCAGAAGCTTCCTTTTCTCTGCTTACTAGATAGGAAAATAAATGCACTATTTTGTACTTAATTGATGGTTTTCCTCTTACAATATATTAAAGATTAACACTTACTACATTGCAAAATGTAATTAAACAAATATATTCCTCACACAGAGATGTTTTTAAGAACATAGCATATTTATTAATGTAGTTCTTTGGTTGTGAACAAACTCAAAATGTTTTCAGCAATTTGGAAGCAGACCATACATTATTATTAAACCAGCGGCTGTACTGTGTGACACATCTTTTCACTTCACTTTTCTGGTCATCACCTTTTAGGAATGAATTCACCTTTGAAGGTGAATGATGATAAGAATTATGAGAAAATGCTTATGTTAATTAGCTTGGTTTAGCTGACAATGTACACACATTTTAAAACATCACTGTATGTCCAATAAATATACACAATTTTATATGTCAAATTATAAATAATAGCAACTACAGAAAAATAACATTAGTAAAATCAGAACATGTATTTATGAGTAAGGTCATACATGCTTCAATGTTAGTGAAACATGTAGTTGGTAGCTTGTAGAGTTTAAAGAATTGAGTACATTTAACCTCCCATAGCAGTAGGTCTCTCTAATCGACACTCAGAAAACCTCGATTTGTTCCTAATACTCACTTTTTTTTTTTTTTTGGATGCAGACACTTGAAACTGTTCCTGCTGAACGAAATTCAAGCTCTTAATCTGATCCCTTCTCCTTACAACAAAATTTTACCAAACATAATATTTGACAGAATATTCATTGGTTTCCAAGTCTTTTGGCACTCATAATTTTTGATTTCTTTCTTTCTTTTTTTTTTCAACAAAGTTGAATGAACCTTTCTTTATTCTTGTCCCCAAGATGGTCTGTGGACTCCTACAGTGGTTTGTGAACCTGGTACCCTTTGCTGAACCCTGTTGAACCCCAAGCTCATGCAGGGTCAGTCTAAAAATCCTAAGACCAAGAGCAGAAATGCTTCTGAAACTCCAAGCTTGAGGAAAGATCCCTCCCTGATGAAAGTCCAGGCAAAGCACGCTGTTCACTGGGCAGAGTCTGTACACTGTTTCAGCACTTCCTCTGCCTCTGTGTTCAAATCTGGTGACTTGCTGCCACCTTGCTTACAAAGTTGAGTAGCCATTCACTTTGGTGTTTTGTTTTGCCTGGATGATTTTCCCCCAGGTAAGACTAAGTTTTACTTTGAACATTCAAAGAACACAAAAATGCCAACAGGCATTAACCAGAGAAGTTCTGGATTGGAAGGTATGGCCCTCCTCCTCCTCCTGCTCTTCTTCTCCTTCTTTTCCTCTTCCTCCTCTTCCTCCTTCTCTTCTTTCTACTTCTCCTCCTTCTCTTCCTCCTCCTCCTCTTCAGTGTATATGGAGTGTGTGCACACACACATGAGTGTTCTTGCGTGTGAGTTCAGGCACACCTGTGTATATGTGGCAGCATGTGTACGGAGGTCAGGGGACAGCTCTGGTATCAGCCCTCACTTTAAACCTTGCTTGAAACAGTTTCTTTGCTGTTCACTGGTGTGCATCCCATGCCAACTGGGCTGCTGGGTCCCAGAGATTCCCCCAACTCTTCCTCTCATCTCAGTATGGGAAGACTGGGATTACAGAAACAATGTGTTACTTATATCTTGATTATGTGTGGGTTCTGGGATTTGAACACAGTTCCCCATACTTACAGAGCAAGCATTTTACCCACTGAGCCATTTCCCCAGCCTGAGCCCTCTCTTCTTATTGTAAAACAAATAAATCTTGAATATAGTCTTACTGAAGTGTATAAATCGTCTCAGAATGTGTGGAAGAGGAAGTAACAGAAGTCAGAAATGGTTCTAATGTTGCTTCCTACTCAGAGCTCATGGTCTGTGTGATATTTAAAACCTTTCCATGAACACATTTTCCATCTCTAAAATGTGGTCTATCCCCTCTTCTGAAGGCCATTTCAGAGTCTAAATTTACTCACATGCATGAAATCCTCTGGCACCCTCTCTTGTTCTTTCTTCAAATGCCACAATTTGTTTCTGTAGTGTGTCTATCAGCTTTACATTGCCATGACAAAATGACTGAAAAATCATCTTAAAGAAGGAAGAATTGGTTTTGAATCATGATTCTCTAGGCTTCAGCCAATGGCTTGGCTCTCTTGCATCTGGCCAATGAAGAGTCAGAGGATTTTGGTGGGGGAATGTGTGATTGAAACAAAGCATCTCACCTTTTGATGGCCTGGAAATATAGTCGCGGAGACAAAATGGTGCCAGAGATTAAATATATTCTGAGAGGTCATTTGCTCTTCCCACTAGCCCCTACCTCCTAAAGTTTCCCCCACCTCCCACTAGCCCATTGAGCTGTGAATCCATCAATGGATTAACCCATCCATGAATTTAGAGCCCTTGTGATTCAATCACACCTTCTCTGAACACCTTCAGAGATCCTTCACGTTCAAACCATAACATCTAAGCAAACAGATTTTTCTCCCAAATCATTGTCTATCTGCATAGTTTTCAGAGAACAACAGAATACTTAGATCTAGGCCCTAGAAATGTACAAATGAATGAGAAGTTCTATTCAACTGATTAGTTTTTGTCTTTTAAATTAAAATTTTAAATAGACATATACAAACACAGAAAACGGTTCCAATCTCTGGGTGCTATGGGTGTTTCAGCACATGTACTCATCACATAATTTCTAATTAAAGTAAACAAACTTATCCCATCTATCATTTAGCATTTCTTTGTGCTGAAGCCATTGGAAATCCTTTCTTTTTGCTCTATGAAGTATGCAGCACACTCTTCTTGCTTATAATCATTTTTTCTCTGACATCACACAAGAGAACTTTCTCACTCCTATCAACTGCAACATGGTCCGCATCTATCAACACCATATCGCCTCCCATCTTCCCAACTATGTTAAACACCATTCTGTTCTCCACTTTTACCAGATTAACTTTTTAAATTTCATGAGTGGGATCATGCTGCATGCTCTTTTTGTCTCTAGCCTGTTTCCCTTGTTGTGGTCTTTAGTGCCCTTGATGTTGTCACAAATGACAGGATCCATTCTTTTTGTGATGGAAAACTGTCCCATTGTGTATATGTGACACCTTCCTTTGGTTCAGTTATCAGTTGATGGGTACAGGTGGTTCCCGTTTCTTAGTGGTTGAGATCAGAGCTGCAATCAATAAATAGCACAGAGGTCTCTTCGACATGTTGATATGTGCACAGGAACTCAGAATGTTAAAGAAGCTACCTCTAGAGTGTTGACTAATTGTTCAAAGTGAGTGGGGCTCAGTTACTCGAGAGATCAGTCAGGGAGCATGCTGCAGCCTGTACCCCACCAGATACACTAAGAATTCCAACTTCATAGAGACAGACAGACACACAGACAGAAATCTGGCATCAGCTGAACTGAACTCTCAGCAGGAGAATCTTCAGCACCCCAGAATATTATTTATTATATAGAGTTGAACAAAGAGGTGCATTATTGCACATCATTGACAAGGATGCTGGAATGGTCCATTTAGACAAACAAGAAGGCAGGGCTTGTCGTGTGCAACTAGACCAAGGAGGCAGGTTTAGCTAATCTCAGTAGGACCAGTCTCTGTAGGAGAGCAGTTCAGGCCATGAACACTCTCTGGGAGAAAAAGCTATGGTGGACATTTTCTGCACTCATTGTCAACTCTCCAACTTGGTCCCCTGAGGAAGGCTTTGCCATTTAACACTGAGCCTCACCCTAGGGGGAAGACTTTGCCTTTTTCTCCATGAGTCTGAGGCTATAGGATCCTTGAAATGGCTGTGCCTATGTTAACAACACACATTTGCTGTGGGATGTTCTGTATGACAAATGTGTTGCTGATTAGTCAATAAATAAAACACTGATTGGCCATTGGCTAGGCAGGAAGTGTAGGTGGGACAAGGAGGAGAATAAAGCTGGGAAGTGGAAGGCTGAGTCAGAGAGACACTACCAGCCGCCACGATGAGAAACAGCCTGTGAAGATGCTGGTAAGCCACGAGCCACGTGGCAAGGTATAGATTTATAGAGATGGATTAATTTGAGCTGTAGGAACAGTTAGCAAGAAGCCTGCCACGGCCATACAGTTTGTAACCAATATAAGTCTCTGTGTTTACTTGGTCGGATCTGAGTGGCTGTGGGACTGGCAGGTGAGAGAGATTTGTCTTGACTGTGGGCAAGGCAGGAAAATTCTAGCTACACACATTCATTCAGGACTTTACTCACTTAGGGATTTATTTGCTCCCTATACATAATACAACATACTCCAATGATGGTTATGAGGATTAAGTGCATGGAAGTATTTGAAGTACTCAGTATAATGTTTGCTATATCTCAAGAGGTCTAGTCATTGTCCATCAGTAGACAAGAAGTGAGCAAGAAAAACCTGCCAAACTGAGAAGCCTTGCACCAGCATGTGAATGATAGGTAGTAATTTTCACTTGTGGTTCAAATGTGCTTTACTGTAGAGCTTTTGTGTGTAATGATTCATTGGTACTTAGAATGACATTGAAAAGACAAATATCAACTTCATTTTGTAAAATTTGGCTGTAAAGCCAAACCTGGAGGAACCTAATACTAGTGGTCCAATGTTGTCATTAATTATACACTAGAAAGGATACAAAGGAAATCAAGCTGAGGATAGCTTTGGAATGATGAAACCCTATAAAGCGTGTAGGGAAATGGGTGAGAAATTACCCATTTTGGGGATTAATGTCACTACTGAAGCGGTGGTCAGGCTACAATGTGCTTTCACTTGAACACTAAAGAAAATGGGAAAGCTTCTGGATACTTTTGAGCAAGAGAAAAAGATAATAAAACTTTCATCTCATGATAACCTTGTCAGACTTGCAGAAAATAGGAACTTTAATAAGTAAAACAATTTGGTGATAATCTCAACTTGGAAAAAAACTGCACATTATTTTGTTTTGATTTCTTCTTTAAATTTCTCTGATACATGAGAAAGTTTTGTTGACCTGCCAAGCATTTGTTTCCTTCTTTAATGGAACAAAAGCTCCTAATAATGCTGATAAATCATCTGAGCTCTTCCATTAAGGCTGGGTAATACAAAGCCTATACCACTACCCAACCTAGTCCTGCATAGTTAAAATTACATTGTATGGCAAAATTGTCCCATGGGCTTCTAGAGATTCTTAACTTTTGCTTTTCAAAGTTTTCATTTAATTTCCTTGAAATTGCATCAAAAGTCTTGTTTGGAAATATAAAACACCTTTGTCTAAAGAGAATAAATAGTTTCATGTATTTGTTCTTTCTCTGTGTGGTGGCTTGAAAGAAAATGGCCCCCAAAGGGAGTAGCACTATTAAGAGGTGTGGCCTTGTTGGAGGAAGTGTGTCACTGTGGGGTTGGGCTTTGAGGTCTCCTATGTTCAGACTACACCCAGTGAGTCAGACCATTTCCTGTTGCCTACAAGTGAAGATGTAGGACACTCAGCTACTTCTCTAGCACCATGTCTGCCTGCACACCATCATGTCACACTGTGATGATAATGGACTAAACCTCTGAAAATGTAAGCCACCTCAATTAAATGTTTTTCCTTTATAAGAGTTGCCATGGTCAAGGTATCTCTTCACAACAATAGAAACCCCAACTAACACACTCTATTAGATGAACCATTTGTGAAAAGTAGGAACTCACACACTTCTTTGCATCTCATATAATGTGTGAGCAGCAAGAACAATTCCTTATCTAATGCAGTTCTCTGATAAGACAGACTTAAAATTTGCATGAGCAAATCAAATATCATTTAACTGAGTAACACCTTGAGAATCAGAATGAGCTTGAGAGAAGTTGTGATACTCACTGATGTGCTTAGATTTGATCTCAAGTACATACACATTTATAGGGAAGTCTAGTCCTAGGAATCAACAGCTAATAGAAGCAAGATCACCCAGTCTTTCTATTTTTGTTAAGCAGAGAGAATAGAATGCAGAAAGGGGTGAAGATTCTTTCAAATGGAAAAGCCCCAAGTTCTTTGCCTTGGTTACTCACTGTTCTATTGCTGTGAAGAGACACCATGATCACAGCAACTCTTATGAAAGAGAACATTTAGCTGGAGCCTTATCTACAGTTTCAGAGGTTTAATCCATTATCATGGCAGGAAGCATGGCAACATGCAGGCAGGTGCTGGAGCACTAACTGAGAGTTACATCCTGATCTGTAGGCAGAAAGATCCCCTGGGCTTGGCATGGACTTTTGAAACCTCAAAACCCACCCCCAAAGATACACTTTCTCCAAGGCCACACCTCCTAATCCTTTTAATCCTTTCAAATTGTACCACCCCTTCGTGATTAAACATTCAAATATATGATCCTGTGGGAACCATTCTTATTCAAACCACCACATTCTTCCACTACTGATACATAGCAATCAAGTAGGATAATCTATGCCTAAAACCTTTGGAGGTCCAGACTCTCTACCAAGTAGAAGAATAGTCCAGTCAGGCATGTCTCATGTCTCATGTCTCATGAAGCAACCCTGGCTCCCTTGTGGAAGGAACCTCTGTCTCTACTTTGGAAGACCTGGTCAAGAAGCAGCTGTGAACAAAATTTACTGCAGATTCCTACAAAGTAGAAAACTTAATAAACCTTGTGGAGATTTAGTGCCTTCCTCAAAGACCACTGTGAGCAATAAATGAAATTTTCTCACATACCTGTTCACTCATATCACAACCAAAGTCAGCTACCAACTAATTGTTATGTGGATTTAGTAGTCTTTAATAACCCTTTAGTGGGACTGGAGAGATCGCTCAGCAGCTAAGAGTGTTGCTCTTGCAGAGGACCCCAGTTTGGTTCCCAGCCACTCATATTAGGTGCTATCAGTTGCCTGTGACTCTAGCTCCAAGGGATGCCACATGGGCACCTGCATGCAGCTGTGCATATACACATCCACAGACACATAAAGAACAACTTTTAAAAATATACTTCATTATCAGTGTATTGACTATTGAAATATTAATAAATAAATATTCATTCAGCCAATAGCAAAATTACTTTCCTATACTGTCCACACATGAGACTTGCAGACCATTGTATTCTGCTCAATGTGAAATGTGAAAGACTGGCCAGAATATCATAAACCCAGAGCCATCGTTTTTTAGGAAAGATGTGTTAGAAATTAAGTCATGATAGACAAAAGAAGAGAACCACTTCAACAAAAGAGTGGTTAGTTTTCCACTATTTTAAAAACACTTTAGTCCATTATTTTCTACACTAATTAAAATAATTGACAAGAGCATGCCGGAATAAATTAAATTTTAATTAATCTTTAGTTTAACCATGTGACTAATTTTTTAGAGTTGGAAAAACAAGCAAAAAAAAAAAAAACCTCTCAAAGTTCTTCCTTAAACTATGTTTTGAATTTTATCAATCTTTGCCCTACACTAAATCACCTTTTGATAGAACCAGAAGTAGATATTTTTCATTACTTTTTACTTTTGGATGACTTTTACATGTTTATCTTTAAGTGCGGTATTTTCCAAAGACAGCAAGAGAACAGAAAGAATGCGGTAGCCGTCCTCACCATCAAGACTTTCAAACAGATAAGGCTGTGGCCAAGGCTGGAGATGCTTGTTCAGCGATGGAGATGCAGCACCATTAGTACCATGCCTGCTTTGCAAGCACAAGGACCATAAAAATGCCAGGCAGGTGGTGTATACTTATAAGGCAGGAGGAGGATCCTTGGGGCTCATTGTCAGCCCAGTCTAAGCTTATTGATGAGGTGGCTCAGATTCATGAAGAGACTTGTCTCAAAGGAGATGGACAGAGTTCCTGTGGGTGACAACAAAGGTGGTCCTCTGGCTTTCACATGCACATGAACATACATGCACATGAATGTACATGCACACCCCACACACGCATACACATATGTAGAAAATATTTTAATATGTATGTACATATATACATGCGCGTATATAATATATAATAATGAAATATGATAAACATAAACCAGTATGTGTGTGAGTGAGTGTGACAAGCTGGTTGATCTCCCTCCTCACCACACCTTATTTCATCTCCATGGGCAACTATGTACATCCTACCTAGTTATACCTTTGTATCACATGGTAACAAGAGACAATGTATACTGCTTCTCTGTGTTTCTAATGGTGCCACACAGCACAGGTGTCCTTTAGCTTCTTATGGGATTTGTTTCACCACAGGAGAGAATGTTCCGTTATTACTGTTGACTTGTTTTTTTTCAACCTGTTGTTTTTCATCTTCTCCTTGTCCCCTTCTCCCCCTCCCCACTTCCTCATCTCCTTCCCTTCTCTCCCCCTACCCTCTCTCATCCCCTCCCTTTCTCTCCCCTATCATCTCATTTCCTTTTTTTTCCTTTTCTACTTCTCGTTCTGATTTTTCAAGCAGTGCTGTGGCCACTCTCCTCAGTGCATAAATGTTCAGACATCGATAGAAGTTCAGTCATGTGAACAGAATAGTGATGTCAGAGTACGCATACTGCACAGCTTTGCTATTGGCCGTCACTGGCACCTTCGGAATGTAAACGCCCACACTCCCACACACACTGTTAGAGAGATCCTGTCTTTCTCACACTCCAGCTAAGAACATTTCCCCAAAGAATAGTGTGCATGATTGACCTTCATGTTGGCTCTGTGGGTCTTCTTTTGTAAAATTGTGGGTTTACCTATGTTTTCTTCTCAGAAACTTAAGTTTTGGGTTCTCAGATGTCAATCTTCTAATATTCTCTATTTTTTTTTATGTGAGCAGAAATCCAACTTAAACTCTTTTAACTAAATCTACCTAGTTTTTGACCACCTTGTTTTGGAAAAGAAAAGAGTGTGTGTACGTGTGTATGTGCATGTATACATATTTGCATAGTTATCCGATGTCAACACTGGGCATTTTCCTCAATCCCTTCTCCACCTTACATCTTTTCTTCACATTTTCAGTTACATGTATTTATTGGGGGACATGTCACAGTGCAACATGTGGAGGTTAGAGAATAACTTGCAGGCGTTAGGTCTTTCCTTCTATCTTATGGTCGATCTCGGAGATCGTACTTAGGTTGTTGCAGCTCGTGGCAAGCACCTTTTCTGGTTGAGCCACCTCATTGGCCTTCCATGTTATTTTTTGAACTAATTGAATATGGAGCTCACTAATTTCCTAGAGTGGCTCACAAACAAGCCCCAGGGATCCTCTTATCATAATATCATAGCATACCTTAACATGCTGCTACATAAAAAGGTACAGAACAGCTCACAGAAACAGTGTGTGACATTTCTCCCCATATGGCTTTTTTCATGGTTAAGGTAACTGGAGTCAATGAAGGCTTCTTCACATTGCTTGCACACAAATGGCTTCACTCATGTATCTGATCATATATGTATCTTCTGTAGACG
Source organism: Peromyscus eremicus (assembly GCF_949786415.1). Classification (NCBI taxonomy): domain Eukaryota; kingdom Metazoa; phylum Chordata; class Mammalia; order Rodentia; family Cricetidae; genus Peromyscus; species Peromyscus eremicus. The sequence continues at coordinate 54,694,525 of NC_081435.1, read as the reverse complement.
TTCTCATTGAGTTTATCTCCAGCTTGAGTTCCCTCATGATGCTGACCAGAAGGGTGGTTCCTACATGCTCATAACATTGTTGATTTTCATAGGGTTTCTCTCTAGAAGAAATTTCAAGTACCTGACCTGATTCAGAATGACTGACATCTTTCTCTGATGTTTCAAAGCTTTCTCCACAGGTCCCTTACATTCAGATCATTTTCCTCTAGTTTGGTCTCTGAGGTACACATTCGAGGATGAATGACCAATGATGTTTCTTTTACACAAACTGCTTTCATAGACTGTTATGGAGGGAGGCTTGGCCTCATTAACAATGTTTTCTGGAGCCATGGTTGGTTTTTACCACACTGACCATAACATTCATGTCCATAGTCTTCCTCAACCACTTGAGTTCTGTGGAGACCAGGTCTATAAAGCTTTCCTTCATCATATCCCTGTAGAGCTTCTTTTGACTAGAATCCAACAAAGCCTACTCTCCTGGGATGAAGTTCACAGCCACATCCTCAAAGATCACTGGCTCTGCTTTGTGCTTCTGATGTCTAGGTGTCTTTCCAAAGGGGACTGCAGTCTGTAGAACATATAGTCACCCAAGCCAGGCCTTCACATATGCCAAAGGGTTTATGTTCATTCAAGTACTATATTGAATAGATATGGAGAGAGTAGACAACCTTGTCTTGTTTCTGATTTTAGTGAATTGCTTTGAGTTTCTGTCCATTTAAGTTAATTTTGGCTATGGGCTTGTTTGTAAACTGCCTTTGTCATATTGAGGTATGTCATTGGTATCCATAATCTCCCCATGACTTTTTATCAGAAAGGGATGTTGGATTTTGTCAAAGGCCTTTTCTGCATCTAATGACATAATTATGTGGTTTTTGTCTTTCAGTCTGTTTACATGGTGAATCACATTTATTAATTTACATATGTTGCATCATCCCTGCATTTCCTGGATGAAGCCTACTTGATCATGATGGATGATCTTTTTGATATGTTCTTGAATTTGGTTTGCAAGTATTTTATTGAGAATTTTTACATCTATGCTAATAAGAGGAAATGGTCTGTAATACTCTTTCTTTATTGAGCCCTATGTGGTTTGGGTATGAAGGTAGTTGTGGCCTCAAAAACTGATGTTCCTTCTGTTTCTATTTTGTGGAGTAATTTGAGGAGTACTGGTATTAACTCTTCTTTGAAAGTATGGTAGAATTCTGTGCTAAAACCACCTGGCCCTGAGCTTTTTTTGGGGGGGTGGGTGGGAGAATTTTAGTGACTGCTTCCATTTCACTAGGGATTATAAGTCTGTTAAAATTGCTTATCTGATCTTGATTTAACTTTGGCAAGTGGTATATACTGAGAAAATTATCCACTTCTTTTAGATTTTCCAATTTGGTGAAGTATAAGTTTTTAAGGTATGTCCTTATGATTCTCTGGATTGCCTCAGTATCTGTTATGTTGCCCTTTTCATCTCTAATTTTGTTAATTTGGATCTTCTCTCTCCACCTTTTAGTTAATTTGGATAAGGGTCTGGTGATCTTATTGATTTTTCTCAGGGAACCAACTCATTGTTTTATTGATTATTTTTATTGTTCATTTCAGGTTAACTGATTTCAACCCCGAGTCTGATTATTACTTTCTTATAATCCTTTTGTGTGCAACTTCTTTTTTCTTTTCTTTTCTTCTAGAGCTTTCAGGTGTGCTGTTGAGTTACTAGTATGAAGTCTCTCCAATTTTTTTTTTTAGGTAGGCACTTAATGCTATGTGTACTTGTCTCTTAGAGCTGCCTTCATTGTGTCCCATATGTTTGGATAAGTTGTGCTATTATTTTCCTTCAATTTTAGAAAGCTTTTAATTTTTCTTAATTTCTGTCTTGAGCTATTTTTCATTCATTTGTGAGTTGTTCAGTTTCAATGAGTTGTAAGCCTTCAGTTGTTTCTGTTTTTATTGATAGCTACTTGTAGTCTGTGGTGGACAGATAGGATGCATTTTTTTCTTGTATCTATTGATACTTACTCTGTGTCCATTTATATGGTCAATTTTGTTGTTGATGTTTTGGGGAACATTCCATGAGGTTCTGAAAAAAAAAGGTATATTCTTTTGTGTTTGGGTGAAATGTTCTATAAACATCTGTTAGGTCCATTTGGTTTATAACTTCAGTTAGCTTCTATTACGTGTTACTTAGTCTTTTTCCTTTGCTGCTTTTTGTAATTTTTTTCTCTGTACATTTAGTGTTTTGGTTATTATGTGCTGTAGGGAATTTCTTTTATGGTCTAGTCTATTTGGTGTTCTGTATGTTTCTTGTATCTTGATATGCACTTTTTTCTTTAGTTTAGGGAAGTTTTCTTCTATGATTTTGTTGAAGATATTTTCTGTGACTTTGACCTGGGTTTCTTCTTCCTCTCTATTTCTATTTTTCATAGATTTGGTCTTTCCATAGTGTCACAGACTTCCAGGATGTTTTGTGCTTGGGTTTTTTTAGATTTAACATCTTCTTTGATCAAGGTATCCAATTCGTCTATCTTATCTTCAATGCCTGAGGTTCTCTCTTCTATCTCTTGTATTCTGTTGTCAGACTGGCCTCTGAGGTTCCTGTTCAAGTTCCTAAAGTTTTCATTTCTGGATTTCTTCTGTTTAGGTTTTCTTTATTGATTCTGTTTCTACTTTCAGGTCTTGAACTCTTTTATTCACTTTCTTCCACTGCTTATCTGTGTTTACTTAGATTTCTTTAATGGATTTACTAATTTCCTCTTTAAGGACCTCTATCATATTCATAAAGGTTATTTTAACATCCTTGTCTTGTGCTTTGGCTCCATTACATTTCTCCAGGCCTGTTGTAGTAGGGTTACTGGGCTCTAGTGGTGACATTGTCCCGGCTGTTATTGATTATGGTTTTATGCTAGCACCTAGGCAACTGGGTTTGGGCTGGTTGTAATTCTAGTTGCTGATATCTGGCCTTGTCTTTGCTGGGTGGGTACTTTGTTCCTTGGTTTCTGTTGCCCTCTCTGGTTCTTAAGAGGGTGTGGTGGCTCTGTGTTGTCTAGTAGGGAATTCTTCTGGGATCCTGATTAAGTGTGGTCACTGAGTGTTCTGGGTAGAATGTATTTCTAGATAATGGGGGCTGACACTTAGGAATGGGATAGAAAAGGGAAGAGGGGAGGAAGTACACAGCATGGAGGAAAGCAGGGTATCCCACCAGGATTTGCCCCTGGGAATAGGGACAGAGAGTGAGGAGAGGCCACATCAGGTAGTCTGCTACAGAGCTGGGGTGAGAATGGTTGACTGGATTTAGAGGAGAGGAGAGAGAGGTGAAGATCTGAAGTTGGGCTTTCGGCTTCCCCGGCCAGCATTGCTGGAAGAGCTGTTTATCACCCTAATGTGGTGAGACGGAAAAGTGCAAGATTGAATTGCAGTGACATCATATGACGACAGCTCCCAAACAACATTCACAATGACAAATCCATGACACTCAGACGGTTCCTGGAAATAGCACGCATGGGTTAATAGTGTGGAGCTTTGGGATAATATTCCACGAGGAATATCTGCCCAAGGCTGTCTTCAGACTGACATTTTAATCTAGGGCTTGAAGCCTCGCTGTCTGAACTCTGTATGGTAGAAAACACCATCTCCGATGCATACTGTGTCTGTCAGTCATGGTTTCTTGGTGACTGTGTATTTGTAGAACAGTGGCCTTTATTTCACCTCGACTGAAGACACTTCCAGAATACAAAATGCTTTAAAAAAGTTTACAAGACTGTTCAGTCCTATTGATGGGTGGTGTCAGAGTATTGGAAGAAGTGAAATGGATGCTCCCCTCTTTAGGGAGGTTTGTACCCTTGGATAAATTGCTTCCTGTGAGTCATGTTTCTGACTTTCAGTAATCTGATCTGAACGTAAAAACGGATGAGCGTGATTCCCGAGAATACAGTCATTTTCTACCTCTGCTTTAGTTAAATGTGAATCAATGGCAACAAATCAATGACGTTTCTAAGAATCACCTTTCTCTAATGGGTGATGACAGTGTGCCTGTTGTATACATGGGAGAAATAGCTTTTCATTCTCATGTATGTCTAAGTTTTTTGCTTGATCAGGAGGTGAAACTTATGGATTCCAGAATGAGAAATAGAGTATTGTGTTGTATAAGTTAAGATTTGCTATGTTCTCAGGAAATTAAAATTATATTCTGGGAAAATCTGGGATTTATAGAGAATGTATAAAAATAAATTATAGGAAATATCAATGTTTTACAACTTAACATGCTAGTAGGAGAAGACTGTGTTTCTGAACACATGGTTCATTGTCTATCATTAACTGACTATTCAGCCATTACGTACCCTTGATCACAACATATATGCGGGTTTATTTATTGAGTAAAATCAAACCTCAGTTTCTTTCTAGCTGCTTGTTCCAAATTAATATTTTTTTCTGATAATATTGATAATGATCAGGGCTCATACTTGGGTAATTCTGAGCTGTCACACAGGTGGTAAAAACACTGAAATACTGCCCCACTAGGAAATATCATTTATAATTAATATTAAGTGCTACAGTAAGGGGCCAGTAAGGTTTCTCATTGCACAGGTTCCTACTTCTGCTAGAGATTTGAACACTTTGAATTTGGAATTGAGGTATGCTGAGTCAAAAACTGAGATTTTGAATTTTAAGTATTACTTCATCTGAAATATATCTTGTAATGATCAGTGTTCTACTCTGGTCATTTTTGTGCATAATTTTAGAAGCCCGTGGGTAATGTCAACACAAACCTAGCTCATCCGAGGGAGTATGGCAGAATTTGTTCTTGAGCCAATGCAAGAGGCTATGGCCAGGGAGTGTGGATTTAAGTTCCCCCAAAGCTATATTCCACTGTGGGAGTGGTTATATAAGGTTGTATTACCCCAGAGCAAAGGAAGTCATAAATCAGGGCACTTAACAAATGTACCAGTGGGGGCCATAGGGGTGTGGGTTATGGCAAAGTGGGAAAGTTCTACTAGAGGACTCAGATGTGATATGATGATAGTTTAGCTTTTGGCTCCTTGAGTATGTGTAGTCTCTAAGAATCTATTTTAATGGTTGTGAAAGAGACAGGGATCAGACATGGGGGGGTGGGGGCAGGTAATGGGTGACTTTCAAAGGGAACAAAAATAGTACAAGAACATTTAGGTATAGATCGACAACATTCTTGATTTCAGTCTTTTCATCTGTAAAATGAGTTCTTGTGAAGAACATACAGATATTTGCGTACCACATAGCAAGCCTCAGGTGTTAGTTGCTGAACCAGCCCATATAGCTTCATTATTTTACATACATTTTTGTTTTGTTTTATTTCTCAAGACAGGGTTTCTCTGTTTAACAGATCTGGCTGTCCTGGAACTTGCTTTGTAGACCAGGCTGGCCTCAAACTCACAGAGATCTGCCTGCCTCTGCCTCCCGAGTGCTGAGATTAAAGGCGTGCACCACCACCACCTGGTCATTTTTTTTTCTTTTAAAGACAAGGTCTCATATGTGACCCTGGCTGGCCTCGAACTTGCTATGGAGACAATCCTGGCTTCAACTCACAGAGATCTGCCTATTAGCGACTGAGAGAGCATGGGCTCTGGTAATTGGAGAAAGGACCCCTTTCAACCCTTTTCTTCCAAGTATGGTTCCTCAGGCTTGCATATCATATGATTGCATTATAACTTCTAATTATAAATTGTTTAAAAATTATTGCTAGAAAGCCAGGCATGGTGGTATGTACTTGTAATCCCAGTACCAGGGAGGCAGAGCCAGGTAAATCCCTGATACTCACTGGGCAGGCAGCCTAACCAAATCAGAAAGCCTCAAGCCGGTGGCAGGCCCTGTCTCAAAACACAAGGTATATGGCACCTGGTAGAGGGCACCTGAAGTTGATGTCTGGCTTCCATATGTACGCACACGTGGACACACAGACCTAGACACACATGTGTACCTACACATGAGTACACATTTGCACACAAAATTATAACCAGTAATTTATCATATTTACATATGGGTTTACTTATCTCATTATTGTTTACCTAGCACACCCTACAAGACATGTTTAGACGTAATTAGACAACTTCTGTGGTTTGCTTCAGGGTATTTATTTCACACTTTGTTGGTATATTTTGAAGCCATATAGTTTAACAGTAACAAGCTATTTTTTTTTTAAACACAAACTATGTACTTCCATGTAACAGTGTGTGTACAGGTCCCACCCTTTAAGATCTGCCCCCAACATCACTGTAAGATGGCTTGGGAGGCATTTCAGTGCCTAGGTCTCCTCCTCTGGCTTCTAGAAAGTCCACATCCCTGCAACACATACTTCACTTAGATAGTGAGAAGCACAAGGCAAGTCCCTGCCGCCCCCAAATTGCTTCACTGGAGGCCTCGCTCTCGGATTTTTCCAAACATTTTATTTCATCTCAATTTCATACGCTACAGACGTCTTAGGGGCACGAGTCTTTCTCATAAGTAGATTCCTTCAGTTCCGCTAAGCCATCTTCCCTCAGAGGCAAACAAATAAGAACAAATCTTATTACGGAGAACATACGTAGAAAATTTGTTCCAGTAAGTAGCTTCTCACCTTTACGCATGTAAGCAATCCTAGTTAAACTCAGGAGTCACTGAAAAAAAAAATGTCGCTTCATGATAACATGTAAGGAAGAACCAATGAGACAGCAGATGGTCTGAGCATTGATGGAGAAAAATCCTCTTGGATCCTCTCCCCCTCCCCTTCTCTATCATAAATTTAAACTTGGGTGATCCTTTCTAGTCTCATTTATTTTTTAAACCTTTTTCTTTTTCTTTGTTTTTAGTGTAATCTTTGAGGTTCTCTCACTTTCTCTTACAAAAAATAATCTCATTTCTTAGCAACATACTTAGCTTCTGGGATTGACGCACCCCTCGCACCGTGTGTGTGTGTGTGTGTGTGTGTGTGTGTGTGTGTGTGTGTGTGTGGTGTATATGGGAAGGGTATCCAAATGATGGGGAGACTCTCACCTGCATGCAGAGGCCAGAGGGGGGCAGGGGTATCCTGCTCTTGTTCTCCAACCCACTTACTTGAGACTGGGTGCCACTGATCCTGGAGCAAGGTGACCAGCTAGCCTACTCCGGTAATTCTAGGGACTCTACTGCCCACCATGCTGTATTTGGATTTGGTGCTGGGATCCTAACTCAGGGCCCCATGCCTGTGCAGCAAGTGCTTACCCAAGGAGCCATCTCTCCAGCACCTGCTAGTGTTTTTTTTTTTAATGTTATTATTTTGCTTTTGCGTGAACGCTAATGAAGACTGTCATTTCACTATGTTTTGAGAGGAGCTGGTGGGCATAGGCTGGCTAGCTTTTCCATGGGGGCTTCCTGAGTCTTACATTCCAGCTAACTGGAGGAGTACCAAGTGTCCCCAGTACTGCCCATCTGTGCACTGGGTTCACTGGAAGATTTGGGTCGCCTTTTCCCTTCCATTTTGCTGAACATTTAGTTTTCTTCACAATTCCAAGCCTCACAAGCTGGATTTCTGCACTGAATCTCAGAGAAACAAGTTGGCGTGCCCTCCCATCTCTTGACCACCAGATGGCAGCATGGAGGCTCCGCTCTTTTTGGCCCTTGTTAACTCAAAATTTCCCCGCACAACTGCGGTGAAAACGTGTATTAATACACTTACTAGTATTCTTTCTTGAATTTCTGTGACTCCAATTCTTGTGTGTGTTCTCCATTTAGGTAATCTATGGGTGAAACTATTTCTCCTTTCTTGTTGCAACAAAACCGACTCGGGAAAAGGGTCCACTTTTTTTTTTTTTTTTCTCTCCTTCTAATGATGCCAACCTTAATTTTCCAGGGACGCGAACATTCTACTGCAAGTGAGGTGGCTTCAAACAGAAGCGATTTCTCCGAAGGTTCTGGAGGCTGAAGTCTTAGCTGTCGGCAGGCTGTGCTCTCTTGCAGCTCTAGACCGCCTACTTGCAAGTCACCAGCTGGGCTTAGCACTCCCTGGTCTGTCACTACGGACTCCACACCTGCGTCCATCTTCACATGGCATCCTCCACAAGCCCACTTTCATGAGATCTTTTTCTTATAAGGATGCCGGGAAATCGATGGCTTTTTTTTTTTTTCTTTTTTTAAATTTGGTGTTTTTTGAGACAGGGCCGCACTGGCTGTTCTGAAACTCACTATGTAGACCAGGCTGGCCTTGAACTCACAGAGATCTGTCTGCCTCTGCAATTAAGGCCTGCACCAACCACTATGCCTGGTGGCTTTATCCGATTTAAACTGCAGCCACTGCATCTTCAAATATCCAATTTCCAAATAAGGGGGTGGAAGACGCAGTGCAGGCAGGAGGGGTGTGTCGTTCAGTTTGGAAACCAGTGTTATGATGGTTCAGTGGAGAAAACCAATCAGAATCTTCTTCAGAAGCTAAAGCTGTTTCAGATCTGGGTAAACCCACGTGGAGACTTTCCAAGGCCAGCCTTTAGAGTGGTTGGCTTCAATGCAACATGGGGCTCTCTTCACCTCTGGTGTCTATTTTGGCCGTTCCGGCTCTCCATCTCCAAACAGAACTTCTCTTATCAAATGTCCTCATTGGCATTCACGAGTCACGGTAGAGACTCAAATTCTATGTCATTTCTGGTCTAACTAGCCCTTGAATTTGTATCATGTCTTTCTCTCTTCACTGGCTCCCCAAGGAGACTGGGCATCAGGTGTCAGCACATCCAGTTCGTATTGCACACGGTCCTGTGGCAGTGTGTCCTAGGTGTGCCCTAAGCACTATTAGTTCTTTTCATGAGATTCCTTTAAATTTATTTTCATTGCCCTCTTTCATTGAATATTTTCTTGTATATCTATTCGGACCTAATGATAGTATTTGAAGTTTATTTCTGTTGGGTGTTTATACTTCGAAGTGTTCTGTTGTCGATATCACTCATCTTTATGACTCCAACTTCAGATATTTTTACATACATCTTGAGGTGATCTGAACAAGAATGACCCCCACAGACTCACATATTTGAATAGTTGGTTCCCAATTGGTGGAACTGTTTATAGGAGGGATTAGGAGGTGTGGCCTTGGTGGAGGAGGTGTGTCGCTGGGGGAGGGCTTTCAAGTTTCAAAAGGCCAGGTCATTCCTAGTTTGTTTACCCTCTGCTTCCTCCTGTGGATCAGATGTGAGCTCTCAGCTGCTGCTCCAGCACCATGCCTGCCGGCCTGCTGCCATAGTTCCCACTGTAATAGTCATGGACTAACACACTCTGAAACTGTAAGCCAGCTCCAATTAAATGCTTGCTTTCACTAGTTGCCTTGGTATGGTATCTCTTCACAGCAATAGAAAAGTAACTAAGACATGGACATACATATGTGCATGTACGTATGGAACATTTTAATTTCTGTGGGGTTTTTAAATGCCTACAGACTAACACGTCATCATGTTAGTGAATTCTTTTATGAGCCTGAATTAAGGCTTTCCATACAATATTTATTAAAATATTTTCTACCTCCCTCAGGCAGTTGTTCAGTACTTGTTTTTACCACATGAAAATAAGAAAAATAAGAATTACATCAGAAGCCCCAGACAGAGTTAATACCCTTTTGCAATGATTTTTCTATTTCTTTTTCAGTACATTTGATGCAATACTGTTTCCTTTTTCGACACAAAACCATTTTTGCTAAAATAATGTTTATCATTTCATAAAATAAGTTATTTATATGTGACTAAAGAAGACACTTAACATAGGTTTTCTGATTATAGCCATAAATATCCATTAGAAGTACCAAAGAGAAAGTACATAGATTATAAATATAAAAATAATTTTGCTTCCATTTTCTCTGTCAGTCACTAATGCTGACATCTTAATGAATACCCTTCAAATTGCCGTTGCCAGAAAATGCTGATGCCAGATGCTTCGGCACAGTATTGCTCAGATGCTGTGAAATTCAGAGAACTTCCTTAATGAGCATTGTTCTATTGCACAATGATTGACTCTGTGTGTGTACAGATAGTAGTGAAAAATCAATATGTTAAAATGGGCAAATATTTAAGAGTACATTTGATGAAGCATCGCAAGTTGCAAAGCAGTATGTAAGATAGAATAGTGCTGCTTTCTTAACAAAATTTGAACTGGAGAAAAAGTTCCAGGAGGATACAGAGAACTTCATATGTTCCAAACCCAATTTCTCCTAGTCACAGCACTTTGTAGTCCTATGAGTTTGTGTTTACTGTCTTATGCAACATTTAATTTGAGGAATGTGTCTTGGCAAATAGCCAAATGTCTAGAAGTCAGGGTCATTGTAGGACATAATGTAGCAGGTAACGGTCTGGTAACGGGAGTAACTTGGAGAGTCCTGTTGTACAATATAGTGACTACAGCAAATTACTACAGCACACACATTGCATTCATTTTACTGTTCGATGCTGTGTTGGCATTTCCCTCTTATTTATTCCTTTATTTTTTATCATGTCCATTTTTAAAAGCACTAGCAGCTAACAGCAATATCTTAATATCCCAAGTAGCCGTCCTACATTAACTTTATCTACAGCTATGTCTACTTCTGCATCTATGTCTGTATTTGAATTTCCTCTCTCTCCATCCTTACGTAATCCATTAGTGTTGTACTCACTGCTGTGTTGCATGCTTTTCTTTTCATACTAGCAGTATGTATTTAAATTTTGGGATAAGTGAGAATATCTTTCTATTGCATCATACAACAGTACTCACTTGATGACCTATAGATGGCTTGATTCATAGTATGTTCCACAAAACCTTGCATATTCATCTTTGGAGATTAGGATATTAGTCTTGTGAACTGACAGTCTTAGAAAGTCTGAGGTCTCTTCCTTGGCTATTGGCCTGTGGGGTGTGTGTATGTGTGTGTGTGTGTGTGTGTGTGTGTGTGTGTGTGTGTGTGTATTTGTGTTTTCATTCTGGCAGTTTCTACACCCGCAGTATCTCCTAGACATTTCTCCTAAATATACACAAGAGTGAGTCTCTAAATCTTCCATGTAGATCTTCTTAAACACTTGCCTCTGCTTCATTAGCTGGTTTTGTCATTAGTTTGTTACACTTCACAGATAACCATTACACCCGCTAAATTTTGTGACTGCTTCAGACGGGGCCCAACCTTGGGGTTAGCAGCTGGAAAGACAGCTGCCCACTCAGGATCAAGATCTACAAAGGGCCATGATTTGCCCGACTTCCTCCCAAGGGAAGCAAATAAGAGGAATGAAGTGTAAAATACAAAAGTGAAGCTCAGAGAGGAAATAACACATTTCCCAGGGAAGAGGATTTGTAAGGCTGTTAATGAGACCCATTTGGCTGTCGAGGAGAAGGGGCTGGAGCTCCAGTGAGAGCAGAGAGCCGAGGCTGGGAGTCTCACCCCTTATCATCCCTGTGTTTGCTGCCATGTGAGAATGAAGAAAGCCCATCCAGCAGCCTGTGTTCTGGAGACCGGGTGGGGTGAATTGTGGCACTGAGTGAGTTTAACTTCGACCACCTTCTGAGACTTCTTATTTGTCATGAATTCGTTCTGAAATAATGAGTAAGTGTTCTGGAAGGTGTCATAGTGCTGGGACCCGGAAGGAACAGCTGCAAGGGGGAAATGGGTACATGCAGATAGATGCTTGTGCACAGGCAGAGAGCAAACCTAACAGGACTCATGCTTCCTGTGGATCTAAGCCAAGCCAGGAAGTATTTTTGTTATGGCCAAGAAAGCAGAAGTGATGCTTAGTGACACATCACTGTATGTGCTGAACTGTACATTTGGGTTTTATATCTGCTTCTGCGCCTAGCCTTTCAGGAATGGAAAGAATGAAGACTCAAGCAAATATGTATTTAGAAATGATCAGAATACTTGGTAACCTTTTTAGAAGTCATTGCTGCTCTCCTTTGCTATTACCAGGAACTTGAAAAAAAAAAAAAAAAGGTAGCCATCTTAGATGCTATTTGTAGTCATTAATCTGGAAGTACATCAAAGTATTTCTGTGTTGTTACACAAAAGCTCACTTGTCTATTTTGAATGCATCCTTTGTCTATGTTCATAGCATATATGAACTAGCCACTCAGGACATACTGGATCACTGAGCTATTCTCGTCTCTGAATGTTGATGCAGCTCACTATGTAACATCAAAAGAAAAATCATTTTAGTGCACACCGCCAATGAGCTTATCAAAATATTTTTCAAGCTAAGTACTTAAGCTAATGGTAGCAAGTAAAACGTCCCAACATTTCAGTTTTCCCTCAAAACTGGGCTCCTGTTGTTGACTGTCTTTCAGATGGCCAGCACACTACTTATTTATGATGAAATATCTGCCAGACACTGAAGTCTAGACAACTCTACTCTATCAATCATTCTTCCAAGCTAGTGAGTGCTGTGGGGTGTTCTGTATGTTAAATATATTGCTCTGATTGGTTAATAAATAAAACACTGATTGGCCAGTAGCCAGGCAGGAAGTATAGGCGGGACAAGGAGAGAAGAGAATTCTGGGAACAGGAAGGCTGAGTCAGGGGTCGCGAGCCGGACACAGAGGAAGTGAGATGTAAAATTACCGGTCAGCCACAAGGTATGTGGCAACTTATAGATTAATAGAAATGGGTTAATTTAAGATATAAGAACTAGATAGCAAGAAGCCTTGCACGGCCATACAGTTTATAAGTAATATAAGTCTCTGTGTGTTTACTCGGTTGGGTCTGAGTGGCTGTGAGACTGGCGGGTGAGAGATTTGTCCTGACCGTGGGCCAGGCAGGACTGGAGAAAACTCCAGCTACAAGTGAGTGCTTCACGGTAGGGTTGATGGTTTGTCTCACAATGCAAACAAATGCCTTCCCTTTGGAGAGCCTTACTTGAACATCTGGCAGAAGGCTTCTGTGTGTGATGCTCATTCCATACCTGTACAATTAAAAACATGTCTTTAAAGTCCAAAGTTGGTTAAGTAGATGTCTTCCCTGCTTCTTAAAAGTGTAACTTTTCTCCTTCATGGCAGATCAAACATTTCTGTTTATTTGACAATGTTTTCCCACTTCTATTATACACTGGGCATTATAGATGATATAGTCCCAATGAGTTGGATGCTGTTTTCTCTTATTTTTGTCATAGTTGGCATAAAAAAAAAATCTGATGACCTTGTAGTCATTAATCTGGAAGTACATGGGAAAAGGTAAGCTATCTGCCAGGGTACTGCCAAAACCCACTTCCCAAATTCTTGTGATTTTTGTTGTGGTTTGATTCAGGTGCTTTTGTTGTCCAGTTGGATGTGTACAGATGTGAACAGCCATTCTTCTATAGGTGGATCTCAGTCCCGTCATTTTCCTGTGTCTGTTGTCCAAGAGCACCCTAGCCTCCTTTTCACCCTTCACTGACTTTCTCTAGTGAGTCTCTCATAGTCTATCTCACGATTTGCTGCCCTGCTTTAGACAGGTCTCAAGTTACTCTGATTAATCCACAGATCTGTAATCCCTCCTCCATGCAGATTCCTCTTGTCTGGAACCTGTCTCATAGATTCCTGCTGCTTCCTCAACCTTAGAATCGGGCTTCTGTGAGGCAATGCTTCCTATCTCCCATGATGCCATCGTTCTATGAATCTATCCAGATTAATACATTGATTAGATCAGAGTCCTCGGAATCCATCACTTTTCAAAAGCCCACCAGCGGTCAATGAAGTCACCCATCCATGATCCTGTGAGGGACACTTCACATCTGCACCACAGGAGCTGGAAATAGTAAGAGAGCCTCAAGTGTCTGTCTAGTCTCTCAGATGAGAGCTTGATTTGAATGGTTTCAACTCTTGTTCACAAATTGGAAAAGATTATAAAACATTCAAATTCACCATGACAAAAACAGCAGAAAGTTTGGACTTTTGGTTTCATGAACTATTGTGAGGGAAATGAGACATTTTGTTGAAAATTCCTTAGAACTGATTGCTATATTGATGTAAATCCATGAAAAATAATTTACTTCACTTATTTCCTAGAAGAATCTCACTGCTGAAAGCAACCCTTTGGAATTTGCATTACAGGCATGTTGCACACAAAGTCGTTTATTTTGTTGACCTAAATATATTGCCTAAGATCACAGACCTACTTGATTTGGGAACATTAAGTAATTTCTTCTCCACAAAAATGGCTAGCTCTTTCACCTGGGATTTATTTAGACTGTGTCAGCATAACTCTTGAGAGAAAAAAAAAAGTAAGTGAACTTTTCAGAAAATCAAATACATGCTATTCTAATTGAGAGAAAAAAAATCATCCAGTAATTTTCGAGAGTTAATTCTTTTTAAACTTCATGAGAAAGAAACTTGATAAAAATAATAAGGACTTTCTTCTACCCTGTTTGAGTAAGAATAAAGATTTTTGGCTGCTAGATTTATGGGCTTAACACTCAGGATGTACTCAATGCTTGAAAGCTCTTCATAGCTTTATCATCACACATAAATTCCAGCTTGGACTGAGGAATCCAAATTTCCACTTAATTATCTCTCAACAGCTCCTCTCTTTGTCTTTACGTTGGCATGGCTTCAATGTTCCTCCCGGTGATTTGAGCACTTCAAAATGATGCATTGCCACAATAGCAGTTTGCCTGCATTCTTACAAGTTTGCGGCTTCTCCCAAACAAAAGCATCAGTCATCCATAGGCAACATAGATCATAAACCTCTCACTTCGTCATCACTCAAAGCTAAACTCAGCCTCGGACGATTGGCTTCATGACACAACATTTATTTAGTAAAAGCCTTTCTATCATGCATTAGGTCAGTTACGTTAACAAAAATGATCATACATATTTCCAAAAGGACAAAAATGAAAAAATTTATCTCTTTCCCGCAGTAGTTGAACGTTTCCTGGTCCTAAATTTTCTCCCACAGTGACCTTTTATTTATATACTACAGCTCGTTGGAAAGATCTAGAATGGCACATTGAGGATCTTCTAAGTATGACCCCTACTCAAATTATGCTCTGGAACTTTGTAGTTATTGCTCAGTTTTGCGGTATTACTCCCCACAGCAAGTCATCACAGATCTACAGTCATGCGAATACGTTTCAATGTGGAGTCACCCCCCCCCCCCAATAGTTATCATGGATCTGTAGTCACATGAGTGTGTCTCAGTGTGATTCTTGAGGTATCCCTCCTCAGTCAGTCATCACAGAGCTGCAGTCACATCATCAGTGTGTTTTAATGCAAATCTCTTGCTGTTGTTTTTCATTAAATTCAGTAGCTGCCCCTGAAGCAACTGCTGTCCCAATCTGCAACTCCACAGCTACCAGCAGCAGATTGGCCACACTGCCTGTAGCCAGGCGGGAATTCCGTTCCTTCAGGCACCAGCTCTGTCATGGCTGCTAAAGGGAACTTTATCTAGCTCCCTATCCCTCTATAGAACTCAGGATTCAAAGGCTGAGGTGAAATTCTGCTGGTTCAGAGAGGCTGAATAGCAAGTAGCTCACCTTCTCTCCTAGCTCGAGTCTCCCCCAAAACAGCACGTCCTTCTGCTCAGCCCCCAATTAAGAACTCTAGCTACACATGGTTCTTCCCTACCACTTCCTGACATTTAGTTGCTGACTCAGTCTTCTGATCCCAGGTTAATTTTATTTAATCAAACAAATGTAACATGTCTTTGCATTATTAAACAAATATTCCACAGCATAAACGAATGCAACACATCTTAAATTAATATTCCACAACATCCTAGTACTGTTTACCTGATGATGTTGGTTAACAATTCTTTAAGAAAGCAACTAACTACCTCATTTCTAGAAATGTTCCACATAATTAAAAAAAAAGTATTTACTTAAAAGCACATCCACATAGGGCTCAGCTGTTAAGAGCTCTTGCTGCTTTTCAAGAGAGCCTGAGTTCAGTCCCTACTATCCACAGTGGGTGGCTCACAACTACCTGTCACTCCAACTCTGGGAGTCCGGGGGATCCAATACTCTCTTCTGGTCTCCATGGCCACCCACCCACACATAGCACATATACTCACCCACAGACACCATACATGTATATATAAATACAACAAATATAAATATATAAATAAATATAAATATATAAAACAAACTTTAATACCCAAAGTTTGTGTATGAGGGTGCCTCCTGGAGCAGATATTGATGATCCCTGAGACAGAGAAAAGGCAAACCGGTGGATTCAGGCCCTGGGAATTAGGCCACATTTGTTTCACAGGTTCTGAGGGAAAGTTCCAGCAAAGCTTATTCATAATAAACGGTTGGCTTGAGGCATGGCCCCCAATTTAGGTGATCTGGTGCTAGGGGTGGGGGAGAAAATGACTTCAAAATAGGGTACAAGATGGTCACAGAAACATCCAAAAGCCTTGCCTTCGAGTGGCTTTCGCTGTCCTTGAGGAATAGAGGTAATTAACAAGTCACATAAACTATGTCCAATGATGATGGCCTATGAAGTTTTGGGGAGGGAAGAAAGATAGTAATGGGGGAGGAGTAGGATATTAGACCTGTGCCGAAAATGAATAGAGGCATAAGTCACTGGAAATGGAGTGGGCAAGAAAACACTAAACAAGGAAATGACAACACGAAGTCCCACTGCAAATGCTTTAGGTGTGAATATCGATGCAGAAAATCTATTTTAGCACTCGCTCCTAGCCATTGATTGTATCGATCCTTTCAAAATAAATAAAATAATGAAATATAAGAGGCAAATAATGTGTGCATGAAAGTTGCTAGCATGAGCGGGAAATTTCTATAGCTTTCAATGCAGATGGCGAAGCTTCCACCTTGGATTTTCTGGAACAATGTTTAAGTAAAAAGTTATCACGGGGTGGGGAGGGGACCTCATTGGATAAAGTGTTCATTGCACAAGTATGAGACCCTGAGTTTTGATCACCAGACCCATGTAGTGATAGACCAAAGAATATGTGTGCACACACATATACATACACACGTATACATGTATACACACACATATATGCACATACACATGTACATACACACCTATAAAAAGATGTTTTTAAGTTTCTGGCATTTGTCCTGTAACATATAAGCTAGAATAACATATCTGCATCTGAATCATGTTTCCTCCTGGCATGTCACTCACACAGTAGAATAAACATTCTCTGTCGGTTCATATGTTCTCAATTTTTTGGCTTAGAATTTTAGTCCTCTGTCCCAAGGGACACACAGAAGAAAAAAAGTCATCTGGAATAAACTAGAACTGTCAATGTATTTTATCTTACTGTGTCATCACTTTAATACATTTTGTGGAAAAGCATTTTCCAATTTCTGCAATGTCTTTCTCTGCATGATGACATGGACTATAAAGAGAAAAATAGCCAGCTCTCTTTGTCAAGTAAATCTGCCTTTCCAAGCAGGAATGTTAAAAGGTCTATGAGGAAACATCTTTTGTCACAGTGCTCTTGAATTGATATGGTTGTTTGTTTTTATTGAGACTTCACTCATCTCATGATCTTGTATCAAGCACAGTGCTGTTTAGAAAAAAAAAACAGCTTAAATATGCTTCTAAGAAACCTAGTTTGTTTTATTACTAGCAACATAATTGACTCAATTATAATAAAAAAGTTGTAGATCAAGGGAGCAAGCACTGTGTGGTTTTATTCGTTTTCCTGGTCCTTATAAATCTCACTGAATCATTCTATCGGAACCAAGCTAACTTCTGAACCCCTAAACCCAGACTTTGTTGTTCGTACTTCCCGGGCACTTGGAAGGAGAGTTTCTAATAAGTGAGGAGATGAAGTCTGCTGGATCTCATGCCTTGGTTATTGTTTCACAGCAGGTTAGGATCATGCTCATAATACCAGATAATTAGGCTCAGTTTTCCATGTCCAGGCTTGTCATAGTCAGAATTTCTAAGAGTAACATCACCTTAACTATCATATGTGGAGCTTGACAAGGTGCTAGATACTTCATTTTATCTGATTTATTATACACAACGTATGATGCATGCATGTGTGTATGTATGTGTGTGTGTGTGTGTGTGTCTTTGTTGTTCTCATTTCTCTAGAGAAATCCAGAACTCCAGAGAAGTCAAACAGCAGTTTTTAAAGGCACATAATAATAAAAGGAGGCAGAATTCATGCCCTAGGTTCATCTGCCAGGCTCCTGTTGGGTACTATTGGGCTGGCGGTACCTGATATCGGTGGTGTTATGTTCTCCAGTGAGAAGCCTGGGGGAGCAGAGTTCAGGAAGCTGTAGAAACTTCCTGAGGTAAGATTGCAGACCAGAAGCAAAACTCTGCAGAGCCTCAGAGACAGCTAAGTCCTTTGTTGACAAACCTTATTCTGAACAATTCTGAAGAGAAGACACGCGTGCGGTTTTCACCTGCCAATCTGATGGCCGACAGCAGGGGAGACGAATCGATGGGTTTAACACTGATGATGCACCTGGACTGTGAGTCCCTTTTAAAGTCTGGACAGGTAGGCAAGCGACTAGATGTTCTGCTCAGCACAGGAAGTTGTACTGCTTAGAATAATGGTCTACATTTCTGAACTTTTGGTTGCCCTTAAATGTTAAAATTGAGCTCTTTTTACTTAGTTTTCAACTTTAAAGAAAGATCCCATAATAAATTAGAGGTCAAGGATTAATTTTTCTGTTTTGGACAGAGGTAATGAAGACGCTAGCAATTATATTATTTCATTGTGTCATTTTCTTAAATCATTATTGTTTTAAAATGATTAAAAAATAGTCACAATAAGCCTTATCAAATTAAAGACATCCAATTAACAATCTCGATGTGATAACAATAGGCTACTATTAAATCAACACATCACTAAATCTCAACAACATATCAAGCATAGGCCCTTGAAGAATTTCTTTCCCATGTAATTATGCATAAAGTGCCCTGTTTTTAAGCTTGCTCTTAGACTGAAAGAGAAAAAGATTAGTAATTGAGATGGGCTCATTCAGCCTAGGCATGACGGCACACACATCACACATGTAATCCCAGCACACCAGAGGCTGCAACACAAGAATCCAGGCCAACCTGCGTACCATGGAAAGACCCGTAGAAAGGCCCTGTCTCCAAACAAAACAGAGCTGACAGAAACAAACAAACAAAAACAAACAACAACAACAACAAACCGTAGTTACTTTTAAAAGCCCAAGGCCCTTGAGACACACCTACTCTAAAGTACTAACACGGAAATTCCGTCTCCAGTGACTAAAGACACTAAAGATGGACCTGGCACCAGGAGGCAGACTTATTTAGCGGATCGTTCTGGAACAGTAATTGTGCAGAAAGAAAGATAATTGGTCTTTCACAATGACTGCCAGTGCCAATGAACTCATGCAAACAGGAAGTCTCTTTTATGATGTTAGTCTAAATGGTGTCTAATTCGTCATCTATGAGTCTCCTACAGAGTTTTATTACAGCCTCCCCCACCCCCTGTGACCAGCAACGGGATTCAGTGGAAACTAAAATGAGAAACTTGAGCCAGAGATAAGATGATGCGTTTTCCTCCCTCCCATTCCTCTCCCCACCCACATCCCTCTCTCATCTCCCTCCCCCCTCTTGCCTCTGTTTCCCCTCCTCTCTTATTGCCCTCCCCCTCCCTCCTCCCTCCTTTTCAATAGAGAGAAGAACAATTACAGAGATAACCAAGGCTGGATGCCTGTGGGAGGGCAGCAAAGACATCAAGAATGAAATCTGAGAGGAGGGGCCACATCATCGGAAGCAGACAAACTAACGAACCAGGTTTACATACTTCAGAACTGGAGCAAACCTTACCCCTGGAAGGAAGCCTTTTGTGCTTACTCTTGTGAATAGGAGCCATCTTTGTGTTTTTACTTTTTTTTTTAAGGATGCCTTCGATCCAGACTTCTGGTATAAGCACCGAGAGGCAGAATTTGATTATTTTTTGCAAAGGAGAGCTCTCACCACCAGAGAAATCAGGGAACTTGTTATTCATGGCTACCAGCAGTTCTGACAGCAGAATCCAGTTCTACGTGTTTAATGCCTACTATTCTGTCCACCGTTGCATGTAAATTGAATGTGGTCATCCTGAGGAAATGCAGGTTTGGGGCCTGTATCTGGGTAAAGGACAGTTATCTAATTAAAGCTAAGTCAGCCTGAATATGGGAAGCCACGGGCTGAGATGCCAACATATCAAAAGGGGCTCAGAAGAGAGCTGGGGATTGTCTCCTGTTCTGCCTGTTTTGGTGAGATAAGATTTACATCTATTGTCTGCACTTCATAACCACACAGTACTGAAATCCTGCTGTTGGTTTTCCAGTTGGGGTTTCTATGAGGACAAAAGGAAGTCATAGCAATCAAGGCAAAGAACAGCTGTCTCTCGGAGTTCTGCAAGACCCAGACATCACCAATTGTGCAGAAAGAGAAAGAACCCTGAAGGGCTATTTTTACTGACCATCACTTTACCAGTGATCTAAGAAAGGACCGCTCCTGGTCCAACTATGGGTCACACTGTAACTGACTTTCATTGGCCCTGTTTGAAATACACTATTTAGCTTTTGACAGTATTTTGTATCAACCTATCACACAAGGTCCAAAACAAAGACGACTTGATACCATGTGCTTCCTTGATGGGAGGCCTCTGGGTGGCCTAGTCACAAGTTCCTCTCCCAACTGTGCCACCAAGAATAAGGGTCCCTAGACGCCCTCCTATCATGAAGTAGTAGTTTTCTGTTCCTCAACAGAATGTGGAATTATTCACACAAGCCAGTCACGTCACTGAAGGACAAAGGGTCATCCCCACTTTGTGGATGTTTTAGATCCTCCTCCTCTAGCCTGGCTTGTTCACTCTGCTCCTGGTGTAGCCCTGCAGGGCAGGCTCTGTTCTTCTCCCCCAGACTCTAAGTATATATGACTCACAAAATGCTGTCAGTCTTACCTGTTTCATGCTAGATTTCATGTGTTCAAGGATTCCAGAATCTCGTATCAGGATCCTGCTCCAACCAATGAGATCTACAGAAGACAGTTAAAAAACGTCAACCGCTACAGTAACTGTCTCATCATTCCCCATCTCTTTAGGAGACAATAACCATTTACAGAATCCTCAGGAGTAGTCAGTCATGAGGCAGTAACTGCCACTGCCCCTCCCCTCCACCCCCTTTAGGATACTCCAGCAATATATAAATTAACTATCTTATACTGGCAACAGCTCTTCCAATTTATAGAATGTAATGACTTCAAACTCACCAAACATTTAACACCTTTTATGTCTAATACTAAATTGAAATGTTCTATCTTTTGAATTGTTCTACAGTAACCATTTCAGGGTTTTGCCATCTCTACTATATTAATTACATGAATGAATTTTAGTTTATTTGGATAGTATGTTTCTGATAGAAACATTTCAACACTTGAGTCATTTTATAAAATAAGTAACTCAGCACTCAGCAAATATTTATGAAACATACATATGCTTTTTTAAAATGCTGAAAACAAAAGCTCAGAATATGAATCAACATCACTTAGTGAGCCATCAGGATACATATATATAGTAGCATTGCATGTGTATCACTGAATTGTCTTCAAAACAACACAACAAATCCTCGATCCATGCCTGCCATTGCACACAATATCCTCTTTTTAGTTCCTTACAATGTCTTGGAGATTCTTTTTAAAATTTTATCTATCTATCTATCTATCTATCTATCTATCTATCTATCTATCTATCTATTTATTTGTGTGTGGGGAGGGAGGGGTCCTTGTGGAGGCCAGAAAAGTGCGTTGGATCCCCTGGAACTGGAGTTACAGGTGTCTTTGAACCTCCTTATGGGTGCTGAGAACCAAAGCTGAGTCCTCTGCAAGATAACAAGTGCTCTTAACAGCTGAGCCATCTCTCTTGACCCTATATAATATTTTCTGATGGCAGCAATATTCATTAAGTTCTGCTTAGGTGTGTGTTTCCCCTACGAGTTATCAAGTCACTGCATCCATTCAAATAATAATTTGCTATGTATTAGTTTGCTTCTCCAAAGGTCAATTTCCTTGTTATTAAGTTGGGAACATAACAGTACATCTATGGCAGAAGGTCCCAATGGGAATTATGTGTAGAACACATATGAAGCGTTTAACACACTGTTTACTGCAGTTATTTGCACACTTGCACATCATTATTAATAATAAAATGGTGCCACTGCATTGACCTTAACCTCTTTAGTACATTATAGGCCATAAGCATGCTGTCATGTAGGCTCCTATGGGCCAGAGGGAAATATTAAGTTTCCAATTTTCTAACTGAAACACTGTATATTTGCTCCATCTATATTTGTGTTTTATAGCAGAAGCTCTCAGCTGCAATAATGCTAACTTTACGGAATGTGGAATACTAATGTATCCATTAGTTCTTGGGTTAGACTTTGTCAAGAGTGGGAGTATGATGCCAATTCATTCTAATTATTGCTTATATTTCTGATTTTTTCAGAGGAATAAGAGACCATATACACTCATAGGTTGACATAACTCACATTCTAGGTGAAAAATCTTATTTTTAGTTCAATTTTACTATTTTGTTTAAATCTTTTGTTTTGTGTATTACATTTTATTACTAGGTTAAATGAAAACCAACTAGCATTCTGTTTCAGTTCTATAAGACACCAGTGAACAACTTTATCAAGATGTAGAGGGAAAAATAAACAAGACCACCACCCCAAATAGAACTTACATTCCTGGTCACAACTGGGGGTGACAAAGTCTTGAACAGTGATACCATTATACCTTAAGCATAGTTCTAACTAGGAGATTATGTAAAAATGAAACAAAAGAAGTTGAAAACCTAGTGAGAAGTGTATTAATTACTCTTCTACTGCTGTGATAAAATGCCATAACCAGGGCAACTTAGAGAAGGAAGGGTTGATGTGGGCTTAAGGTTCTAGTCCAGTGGTTTTCCACCTTCCTAATGCTGAGACCCTTAAAACAGTTCCACATATACAGTTCCGCCAACCATATACTTATTTTTGTTGCCACTCTGTAACTGTAATTTTGCTGTTGTTATGAATCGTAATGTATTATTTTTGGAGGTAGAGGTTTGCCAAAGGGGTCTGGACCCACAAGCAGAGAACCACTGTTATAGAGGGATAAGAGTCCATTACTATCCCAGCAGGGAAGCAAGGCATCAAGGAGCAGGCACAGGGGCTGGAGCAGCAAGCTGAGAGCTCACACCTTAAACTTCAAGCAGGAATCAGGGAGAACAAACTGGGAATGGTATATAGCTTTTGAAACCTCAAACTCCAGTCACTGTGACATACATCCTCCAACAAGGCACACCCCTAACGTCCCCAACTGGAAACCAAGTATGCAAATGCCAGAGCCTATGGAGATCATTCTCATTCAAACTACCACAAGAAGCATTGTTATATGACACGTTGGAATTGCCTCCATCCAAGTAAAACCTAATTGTTCTCTCACTCTTAAGAGCAATGTTCAGCCAAGTGCCATGCTGCTGCCTGGGCCATGCTCATATAAGTGGCCTGCACTGTCACCTGGGGTCATGGTGTTGTCCAGGCCATGGGTCTGTGGCTCTGCTGCAGCCAGGGTCTATGTTCATGTCTGTGGCTCCTGATACCATCAAAGGCCATGCCAATGCCAGGGGTCTGGGCTGCCACCTGAGACCATGTTGGTGTTCAAGGGCCACACTGTTGTGTGGGCCATACTGATCTGGGTGGCCTGTGCTGCCACCTAGGCCATGGTGACATCTGGGCCTGAGCTGCTGCCAGGGGCCATGTCTGGGTTTGAGTTTCTGCTGCAACTGGGGTCTGTGATGATGTCCATGGTTTGTGTTGTCACAGAGGGTCATAGGAACCATGCTTGTTGAAATCTGAGGGCCATTATGAGCTGGCCTGGCCCTCATTGGCCAGGGGATAGCTGGTCCTGCCCTTGGGTGGATACTGCAGTAAGAGAGCTGACTCCAACCCCCATGGGAGAGCTGGCCCTATACTCAGGAGAGACGACCCCACCTCTCACCATGGGCATAGGAGAGCTGGCTCTGCCCCTTGCTTGAGAGGGTTGGTCCTAGTGGCCCAGACCAACCAGCTCAGCTTCCACCCAGACTTATATACTGGGCCTTGGGTTGGCCCACCCTAACATCTATCCCATCTATGACCTGCTTGAGTATGGGAAGAGACTGGTCCTGCAGAATGATAACCCCAGGATCTCCATGACTCCAGGCAATAGCAAGATATCAGAGAGGAGTTTCAGTGAGGGTCCAATGATGATGGTATGCCAGAGGCCTTGAACTAGACCAATGACTCATTGTAATGAACATTTTGTGGGTGTGTCTGATTGGACAAAAGGGTATGTACTGTATGACACACTGCAGCGCCCAATGCTACTAGGACGAATGAAGAGGTGTTGGGAAAGATGGAGGAGCAAGCAGCAGGTTGGTTTTTTTTTTTTTTTTTTGCTGCTGTGATTTTTTTTGGAGGGGGTTTCTTTTGGGAGGCGATGCTACAGGGGTGAGGGGAGAATTTGGATGGACTGGGAGGTAAGCAGGATTGGGGTGCATAATGTAAAATTCCCAAATAATCAATAAAGAATTATGTTATTTAAAAAAGCAACATTCAGGTTGCTGGGCATAGTAGCTCATGCTTTTAATCCCAGCACTCGGGAGGAAGAGACAGGAAGATCTCTATGATTTTGAGGCCAGCCTGGTCTACAGAGAGAGTCCCAGGACATCTGGGGCTACACAGGGAAACACTGTCCTGAAAAATAAACAATAAAAAAAAAGAGTAGCATGCAAGTCTGGAAAGAGGACTCAATGGTTAAAAGAACTTCCTGCTCCCAGAGAGTGCTGGAGTTCGGTTCCCAGGACCCATGTCTGGTGACTCACAACTGCTTGTACCCCCAGCTCCAGAGGATCTAGCTCTTCTGGGCTCTCTGTGCACTTGCAATCATATTCATATACCCTACCACAAACCCAGACCTTAATATTATTATTCCTTCTAATAATAATAAACAGCACCCAGCACCCCATTTTTCTACAGCAAGAAGACACTAATAAAACAAATCACACTCTCTCCACATAACAGTGAACTGAAGTATGACCTAGTGATGATCACGCCCCTGCAGGTTTGAGACAGACACCGAGTGAGTAAGCAACAGCACCTCTTGAAGAACTCTCTGCTTAAGTGGGAATGTCTTTGCTTCACTTGACACTAAGCCAGACTCTCCAAAGAGTCTGATCTTTGTATTTATGCCCTGAAAAGAACTCCAGGTCAACTCAAGGACCAACCAGGTTCTGACCTCTCACATTCAAGGTAATGCAGCGTTCATCTAACTCTCAGCTCCACGGCTTTCAGCTCTGTTTCTTTAGTCATGAAATTATTTTCTAGATCATTTTGTGAAGAAACAACACACATGTTGGATCCAAGAACACTTAACTCTGTTCAAAGATGATTTGTGATCTGATCAACTACTCCCATTCTGTCTTGCAGCTTAGTGAATTCTGTGGCCCTCCAAGATCCTTGGGCTCCATGGACCACCATGGCAAATCCACAACATGTTCTAGTCAGGGCTTCAACTACAAATTAGCATATATCGCCGGAAGCCCACACAAGCAACATCTAAGCATTTCCTACAGGGGCACTAATGTTACAGCTCAAAATCATATTAGACTTCACCATGGAAACAGACATTGGGGGTTCACTGATTCACTTCCAATAAAGTTGCTTAGGACACCATCTGATGCACCACCCAGGGGACCTAAGCAAGAAATTTCCCTTCTGATTTAATAATACAAATTATGCATCTCCTGTGTAGACTTGGCTTTTTCTCTTTTGCTGGTCAATGAATGGTGTGTGGGATGGGGTGGGGAGACCCCTTCATGAAGCTATTTTGTGCACTGAGTCTCTAACCTCAAGCAACTCAATTAAGTGAGAGACATACTCTAAGAAAGTTAATTTCAAAACGGTGCAATAACTTTAGTGCTAGAGATACAGAAAGCTATGTTGCTATGGAGACAAGTAAATAAGTTGTATAAGTAATTACATTTCCATCTTTTTTGCCATAGTTACTGGAAGATAAGGGCTAAATGCTCTGCTCAGCTGAGTGTCAGCATCTGCCCAAGCTTTATTTGCTTCCTTTCTCCCTAATCTGGCTTTGCCATTTTATACCACTCAGTGCACTATATGCACAGCAAACTTCATTTCTGTTCAGAAAGACAGAGGTTAAAAATGACACTTAAAAATGTACAGTTTACAAAATCTCATGCCAATCACTTACTTTTTAAAAATTATTTTCAATTATGGGATAAAATGGAAAACTCATGAATGTTTAAGGGTGATTTTTTTTATATCCCATAAAGAAGCGTTTTCACTAAAGTATTAAAATATAGAAAAACGAAAGTTGAAAACTAAACAAGAGGCCTTATGTGTAATTGATATCACCTGCTTATTGAGAGACTGACAAGCGACGAGACCTGTAACTTCATTTCTCTAAAAGGCACCAGGCAGCTGATCCCGTGGAGCAGACGGCAATGCTCTTTGTTGTGGATCCCGCCTAATGCTGAAGAACTGCATGGAAGCTAGTTAGCAGTGTGATCCTCGGGATTCTCAAACAGACATGCCTTACTCATTCACATTATAATTTCTACAGTTGCTTAGTACCATCTTGACAGATCTACTGCTCCCCACATGGCAAACGTTTGGGCAAGACTTTGCAGAAGACACTCACTCACAGGTGTAGTGCACTTTCTTAGAAGGGCAGGCGCTGAGAGTTATGTGCTCTCTGACCAGCGTGACTGCCCACAGTGGTATGCACTCTCCAACCCTGTCTCGGGTGCTTGGAAAGATGGGACAAACCCAACCAGCCTCAACAAACGTAAAGCTTATCATCTGAGTCTCTCTTTTGGGAGTGTTCTTCCCAGCTAATGTCAAAAAGACTTTAGTTTTGCCTTTCTTTCTTCTCTTGGATCTTGTTCTGTACAGCAGGGATGGTCACGTGACTAACAATCAGTCGCTTCTGTTTTATATTTCATTTTCTCTCTCTCTCTCTCTTTCTCATTTGTTTGTTATTTATTATTGTGTGAGGAGGTGGGAGTGTGATGTGGAGGCCAGAGGACAAGTATTGGGCTTTGCTGCTCTCCTACATTATTGAAGCCAGTTCCCTCTGGTTGTTTCAGCCCTCCTGTGAACTCTAGGCTAGCTGGCCTCCAGAACTCCCAGCAATTCTCCCGTCTCTGCTCCCCTTCTCACCACGGGAGAGCTGAGATACAGATGCGATTCCAGATGCATACCACCATATCCAGTTTTTTTAACATGGCATCTGGGGATCAAACTCAGTTCGCCAGGCTTGGGTGGTGGTGGTGGGGGTCAAGAGCCTTTCACTACTGGATCATCTCCAAAGTCCCCTTTCTCTCTTTTAAAAGAAGTTCTCAGCTAGCCCCCAAGCTGGCTTTGAATTCACTATATAGCTATACCTGGTCTTAAACTCTTGATTCTTCTGCATACACCTGCCTTGTGCTGGGTGTACAGATGTGCACCACCCCTCGTTATTCTATGGAAGCCTAGGGATTGAACCCAGGGCTTCATGAATACCAGGCAAATACTCTACCAACTGAGCTACACCTGCAGCTCTCATTCTTCTCTTATAGTTACATTCATCACGAGTATAAGAAACATTGACAGAGGTCCTACATCCGAGTGATCTCTGAGTGACCTCTCCAGCAAGATACTTAGCTGCTCTGTGTCTGTTTTCTTAGCTACAAAGTGTGCAATCTAATGAGAGTTATTGAAGGAATTTAATGTGTTTTTCTTTTTAAATCTAGAGAGTGCTTAAAGGAATACATTCAAGGACTTAATGCTATGAATGCTACCATTTCCATCATCAGTATTGCTGTGTTATTAGGATAGCCATTAGTAGCAATAAAAATGCATCAGTTGATAGTCATCAGAAACTTGCCCTGGTTTGTGTGCTGCTGGATGAGAAAGCCTTCTAGCTGCCACTTCTAAAACTCCCCTGTAGTATGCATGCTATTGTATCAATCTAACAGTCAGCCAAAGAATTGCTTTCTTTCATTTTTTTTACTTATTCAGAATGCTTGTAAAATAATTTATAGCATCAAACAATAAGCTGTAGATTGCTTCTCTATAATAAATATTGTTTAAATAACACAGGGTTCATTTCTCTGTAAATCAAGTCAAAGCCAGACCTCATGGCACAGGACAGTAATTTGAACAACCTAGGAGGCAGAGGGAAGAAGATTCTGAAGTCAGGGCCTCACTGTCCTATGGAGTGAGTTCAAGGTCAGCAAGACCCTATTTCACAACTAAAAATAAAAAGAGGGCTGTGGATATAGTTCAAATGTAGCAGAGTTGCCAGCATGTGCAAAGCCTTACGTTCACTCCTCAGTACTAAAATAAAATAACAGTAAAGTAAAACAAATTGACTTTCATCGAGATAGCTGTATGACACTTATGGTCAGTAGTATATGTATTCTTTCTCAGGTTTTCATTTTCTGCACTTACCCTGGTTCTGTGACCACAGTCATTCATGCTTTAGGGCCTTGTGTCCTTTGCTGTGCTGTCTTGGATACTCTGTGGAAGAAAGACATTATTCATTACTACTACCAGTACTACTACTACTACATCCCTTCTCACCTCTATGAAGACATTAAAGACAGGATCATCCTTGTAGTAAGACTGGTAACATATCTATAGGCTACTTTGAATTATGTATGTCTCTGCCTTGACATTGTCTGTGAGACGTTTTGCCAAAGATCTAAGGATGAAGAAGAGATAGATGATAAAGAAACAAACGACAGAAATAAAACTTCAAACATTCAAACGTTACAAAGTCACTTTCTGATTGTGGGAGCTGACTGTTATTCATTGTTAACACAGATCAAGTAGGAAGTCATTGTAAGAATTTCAAGAGGAGAAAGATGTAAAAGGATTACCTTGATAATTATAAAATACTATAGCAACTGGGCTGGGGATGTAGATGAATGGAAGCTCCCTTATCTAGCATCTGTTAGGCCCTGAGCAAACGTCCCCTCCAACTGTCCCTCACACAACGACTATAGCATATTTAAATTCTAACTTTAAAACTAAAACTGTGTAGATATTCCCCACTTCATTGCCTCCAAGTATTTGTTGCCTGCAGAGAAAGATTTTTGCAAATAATTAAACCTGCAAAAATGACATATGATTTCAGGGCCCTTTGGGAACTCACCCCTTCTCAGGCTTCTGGGGCCTGCCTCCTCCAGGAAAGAACTAAGGGGCTCCCATGTGCTCAGGCTGATGTTCTTTCATGTGACAAGGGCCACATTTCCTACCAAGATCATTATGCAAAGTGTTACATACAGATGATCTTCTCTAAAACAGACAATGCCCCTTGGACTTACTTCTGCAAAGCCAAGAGCAAGAGGAAAAGCAGGGGAGGGCCCTTTATTTCCCTAATGCTTGTTTCTATCAAATACCACACACTCAACCTTTTTTGTTACCCCACCTCCACAGCTCCAGCTGTAAATTATCCAGCTGTAAATAAGCATCTAGCACAATCACACATACACAAAGCCTGGTGGACAACATTCTCCAGTGCTCAACTTCACTGATCATTTCTAGACACTAAGCACAGACAGTTGTAAAAGGGGGAAGAACACTGGATCGCCATTTCCCAAGGTATTCATTACTGGCTAGATATAGGTGTGGATTAAACAAATGAACAAGCAAACACCACCACCATCATTTACCTTGCTGCTTCACTGGAGATAGGTAGATGGAGGATGGATAGACAGATGTGTGTAGAGACAGACAGACAGATATGTGCATACATACATATACACACATAGATACCGAGATAGATACTACATAGATGATGGTGATACTGGAAAATTGAGGGGTTCTGGTAGAATTACCGCATGTTATCAGTGAAATTGAGGTCCCTTTTTTATGTTATTAGTCTTTTTAATAAAATAATTTAAGGATGGACTCGACAGGAAACTTGGGGAGAATATTACTAGCATTCAAGAGAAAAACTCCAGAGCAGGCAAGCCATAAATCTTGGGATCTGCCTGGAGAAGGAAGACAGGAAAGAGAAAGAGCCAAAGCCATTTAAGTTCAGCTGACATCGAGAACACATGGCACATCGTGGACAAGCAGCCACATGGTAAGGAGGGGGTATTTAATGAAAGAATGAATGAAAGTGCTGGGAAAAACATGCTAAGGAAAGAGACAGGAAAAGAGAAGGGAGGGCCATACTGTTCTGAGTCATTCAAAAACAGACTGACTTTCATAGCTGCATGTCTCTAACTCAGTAAGTGACGGCAGAAAGAGGAAGGATTAGGGGAAAAAAGACTATGTTACCGAATTAAGGTGGAAATTATTCCTCCTGTTTGTTTAGCCTGGTTTACAGTGTATCTGCGTTCCTAAGGGGTGGTCCCTTAGCCAGGTGATTGACATGCACAATTGGAATGTTAGGTTTCCATTCAGGCCACCCAGATGCCATTCTTTTGACCAGAAGGAAACAGTTTTCCATTAATGGACCTTATTGCTTCTGTATCAGTAGAAAAAATAGATAATAGATAGGTGGATAGACAGACAGACAGATAGATGATAGAGTGTAATATAGCAAACAATGATAGGTTCATTGGAGATAAATAAACAGGAAATAAGGTAACTCACTTGAAAAGAAATGATTGCCGGTTATGTTTGAATGGGCATTTGAAGGAGATAAAAGTGTCTAAGACACAGCCACTCTGAGGAGGAGACCTGAAGTAGCAACAGTGGTTAATGAAATGCCCTGCTCTAACCTGGCAGGCCTATGGCTTTCAGAGAGTGAGCTAAGGAAGCCTGGGAAAAGATGAAGTTTGGAAAGCTTTGGTGAGATTGCTCACTTGCAGCTCAAGGGGATGCTTCTGTTTCCCACGTGAGAACATGGCAGGGGAAGATGTGGTCAGTCCAAGAAGGTGAACTGGGTGACAGCTCATGCACACCATAGAGTTTTAGAATAGAACCCATAGCTCTGTGAGTCTCAGCAGGTCAGACTCTGCCACCTGCCCCAGCTTGCTGCACCAAGAAATGAGCAGTGGTGAAGATCAGAGAGAGGTTTAATCAACGTGGCCACACTGGGAAAGACCAAAGGGGTTTGTGGCCTCAGGTCTGTCTTCAAGGGACTGATAAAAAAGGGTACTAAGGAGGGAGTTGGGATAAATGTGCCTGACAGAACAGGTACCTGAGCAGACCAATGATCTGGTTCATCATTTTCTCAGTTCTGGTTCTACAAGGGGTTGAGGGGCGGGGGAGATGCTCTCACTGCCACCGCCTGGGGGAGCAGTCTGGTTCCCATGAGATGAGCATTTCTGCTCTTGCGTTGCAGCCTCATCATCCTGGGTAATTGCCCACAGTGGAGGGTGGTCTTTGCTGCTATGCTCATGGCTGCATGGGGATAGTTTTGGTATAACATGAAAGCCAAGCCTTAGGAGTTTTGATAATTTAGCTGTGACACCTGACAGAGAGTCATCAAGTTGTCTTCCTCACAGGAGTCTAAATCCTGGAACTCCTCATCATTGACCTCAGGCCTGGTACCAGCCTTAGAGTTTAAAAAGGAAGATGTGAATTGTGTTATAGACATGCCAATCTTGAGATTTTTGAAATGCAGGAACATTTGAATGCAAGTGACATTATTAGTATTCATTTCACAAATTGCCACCTTAATAATTCATATTTTATAATTTGCATGGTCTAGACTCTTGCATTGTTCTTGTGTACTCACCAGAAACTGTTGAAAAAAAATCTGGAAAATTCATATTCATGTCAATAATATTTCATCTAATTTATATAGAAGATTCTTTGCCTTTATTTACTTTCTCCTTAATTAAAAAAGTTAGAGTGATGGACATGAAACCCAGGGCTGCACACATGGAAGGCATATGCTTTCCCATTGAGCTGAACCCCTATCCCAGAAATTATGTTTGTTTGTTTTTTAAATGAATTGGAATCAGTTGTACCCTGCTTACAACTCTTCCCTCATCCTGAACTAGCTTCTCTGTATCGGTCTGTCTTCTCTCTTTGCCCACCACCAAGAAGATGACCTTACAAAGTTCCCCTCAGCTGAACCAACAGCAGGAACTTTCCCTAGTCATTTATTTCTTTGTCTCTTTAAGCTGTAAATCTTTCATAGTCTCTTACCCTATTACAACCCAGGACAGTCTTTCAGCGAAGCCTAGAAGCCATCTCTTTCAAACTGAACTTCAAGAAAGACAGAATCTGCTTCCCCAGCTCAGTCAATCAACAGCTGTGTGACAGGGCAAGCGGTAGCTCAAGTTAACAAGCAGCAATTAGCAAGCACAGAAGGCCCCTGTGTAGACCACACAGCCTACTGACACACTCCAGGACTCTTCTGTGAGCTCACTCCAACTGTTCCCAAGTTTTCTAATCCCTTGTTTCAGCAAAACTGGGTTTAGTTTCTCTTTTCCATTGCAACAGCCTTGAATAAAGTGTTCCTTGTCCTTTTACTTCATCCTTTGTAAATTTCTTGACATCTGAAGCAACTTCTTGATTGTAGCATGAATCTTAGAAGGTCTTATTAATAAAATCAAACCCAGAGCCAGGTATTGGGGTGAATACTGGAAGATCAGAGAAGCAGAACAAGCCACAGCCACCTCACCTTTCCAATTCCTCAGCTGATCCTGTTTCCTCAGACTGGAAGCCTCTGTGTCCTCATCACAATGGATCTCAGCTGAACTGCTGCTCTAAAGCCTAAAAGCTTAACCAGGCTCTAGTTCCTCATCCTCATGCCTTAAATACCTTTCTGCTTCCTGCCATCACTTCCTGGGATTAACGGCTCTTGTTACCACACCTGGCTGTTTCCAGTGTGGCTTTGAACTCACAGAGATCCAGACAGATCTCTGCCTCTGGAATACTAGGATTAAAGGTGTGTGTGCCACCATTTTCTGGCCTCTATGTCTATCTAGTAGCTGTTCTTTCCTCTGACCCCAGATAAGTTTATTAGGATGCACAATATACTGGGGGACACAATATATCACCACACTTGACAAAAGAAAATAGAATAAAATAGAAATTAAAATCCTTCACTCATTTGTTATTCATTTAAGAACCACAAAACATCAGCAAATCTTTTGCCTCATGTAGACTGCGGTGATAGTATTTATTTATGCCTACTGTTCTAAATTTAAGTGTAGTAGATCCACTAAAGATATTTCTAGAGGCTGAGGATGTAGCTCAGAAATAAAGCACTTGCTTAACATGCCAAAGGCCCTGGGTTCAACACACACACACACACACACACACACACACACACACACACACACACACACAGAGTTTTCCATTAGATCCAGATTGGTAGAACTCTGGTCTGGCTTTGGGTCCAAAGATATTCACCCACTTTGAATGATAATGATTAACTATATCTATATGGAAATATCACATCAACATACTATATTCATGTGGGAAAGCTTTTCTGTAGGCCTCTGATGCTATGTGTGCATGTATATATATATATTCATCTGCTTGCTTTATCATAGGCATCTATTTCCTAATGTTCTAAAGACTTCATGGGCTCCCTGTAATATAGTGACAGGACAGTTGTTACAGGGAGCCTCCCAAAGGCGACCCCTCAGACACAGTTTATAGCCAAATGAAAAATCTTCATTCTAGCTGGCTGTGACTACATTCAGATATTCAAGACTGAGGTATAGCCCTGAGTTTCTTTTTTGGGGGGGCGGGGAGAGCAAAACCACATCCTGGCATCTTGCTCAGCAGCAGCAAGGAGGCTTTGAGTAAGCAAGCAGTTTGTCAGAAGCTAAGATAAGCAGTTAGCTGCACAAGCAGGAAGTTAAACAGAATCTAGTAAGATAAGTTAGCTGGGGCATCTTGACCTTGGGTTCCTAAAATACAGGTGAGTAGTTTTCCATGACATTCTCCAACAAAGAGATCAAATTCTAGTTAAACCTGAAATGGCCACAGCAAGAATAGAAGATGGAGGAACCCCTGCACTGTCTTGCCCTGTCACACAGCTCGATCCTGATTATAGGTAGTGATCAAAATGTTAGCATTCAGAGCGAATGCATGTGCTCATCTTGCCTACTCCAATTTTAAGCAGTCCAGATCTTAGCCCACGGAATGGTTGTTATGTTATGCAATGGCTTACAAGAGGTCTTGGCAGGTTTGGACCAAGGTGCCCCGCGGCAGGTGAGACATGCCATGTGGGTGCACGGGACGACGGCAGTGTAGAGCGGTGGAAAGTTACTCACACGGCAGACATGGCATCCACATAGAAAGTTTTATTATTAGAGAGAGAGAGAGAAAGAAAGAGAGATGGAGAGAGAGAGAGAGCGAGAGAGAGAGAGAGAGAGAGAGAGAGAGAGAGAGAGAAGTGCATGTTACCTCTGGTGAGGGGGGTGGAGAGAGAGAAGGGGGAAGAGTTTTTTCTTAAAGGGACTTTACATAAGATGATGTCAGGATGCTGGACAGGTACCCATGGGGTGGGTCAGAATACTAACAATGGTGCTACCCACAATCAAGGTTGGTCTTTCCATTTCAATTAACTAAATCTCCTTCAGAGAAGTACCCAGAGCTTTGTTTCTAAGGTGATTCTAAATCCCATTGAATTAACAATCAAGATTACTCATCACAATGCTCAAAACCCTTGATTTTTATTTACAAAAGTAAAAAGTAGCACATGACCAAGTGTGCATTTTAGAAAATATGCAATTTGGTAATTGACAAAATACTCTGTCATCTGACGCCAACTAGTCTCATTATGAACTTCATTCTCCAGATCTGACTTTGAGAAGATCACAGCTGTCAGCCTTTGTCATTGAAACATGAATAGCAACAGTTTATCAAATGTGGTTGTTCAGAGAGTTAGATGAGACATGCTAATTATACTAACAGACAAAATTATGATAGTCAATATTTGCTGTAAAAATTATTCTTAAAGCTATATGTAATTGTCTATTCCCATAATCTCACGACTTAAGAAACTGAGGTAGGACAATTGCCAGCCTGAGCTGCATATTAGAATCCTACCTCAGAACACCACCACCAAGAACAGCCAGCAAGAGTAGGTAAAGGCCCTTGCTGCCAAACCTGAACATGCTGAGTTCAATCCCAGACCACGTGGGAGAAGGGAGAGAGCAGACTCTTACAAGTTGTCCTCTGACTCCACCTCCCCAAAGAAATAAATGTGCTGTGGGAGGATCCTTCTATATGCTGTGAATGTGTGTTGCTCTCATTGGTTAATAATAAAAGCTGATTTTGCCTATAGCCAGGCAGAATAAGGCTGGGTGGGAAAGCCAAATAGAGATACAGGGAGAAGGAGGGAGGAGTTGAGAGAGCCTAGAGCCAGAGGGAGAATGAGTCAGACATACAAAATGGGATAGAGGTAAAGGTTATGATCCTCAGGGCAGTACATAGATTAATAGAAATGAGTTAAGTTGTAAGAGCTAATTAGTAATAAGCCCGAGCTATTGGCCAAGCATTTATAATTAATATAAGCCTCTGAGTGTTTACTGGGGAACTGGTGGGAGAGAACCTTCTGGTTACATAAATGTAATTTAAAAACTACAATAACAAAAACAAAGCACACACCTCTTCCTCTATTTATCACAGAGCTAATTCTATTCATTTTATTTTCCTATTTTCTGTGTATTTTTCTTTTGTTCAGGATCTCACTAGGTACTCTAGGATGCCCTCAAACTCTTTATCCTCCTGCCTCAACCTCCCAAGTTCCAGGATGACAGCTATGCTCTACCACACCCAGTATCATTTTGTGTTCTGAGGGTTCTGACACTTATAGCTTCAGAAGAGGCTGTCTCTTCCACGACTATAGGGTATCTGGAGATTGCAAAGGCTTCAGATGGAACAAGTGTTTCACATACAAAACAAACAAACCCAAGCCTATAGCCCTGACCACCTCTTTATCTGTCTCTCTCAAAGCAAGCTAACACATCTTCTGCTCTTCATCATTGTTGGGCCAGGTACTTGGCAATGACAGGCTACCACTTTAACCCAAACCCACTGGCATTCTTCAAACCAGCCACTCTGAAGCTATGCACTGAGGCTAGACCTGCCCTTCCTGTGGAAATCCCAGGAAAGTCTCTGAAGCAGACCTTCTTCTTACTACTCTTACCCACACTGGTGCTCCTCTTGTGGTCATGTCTGGCACAGTCCTCCTGGGTGACTCTTTGTGGGGATCTCTACATCAATGAGCTTTGGAAGCTCTTTGTTTCTTTTGCTGCACTGACTTTTACTACATCTTTCTGTTCTAGTTTGGTTTCCGTTGCTGTGAGAAAACATTTAAACCAAGAGCAACTTGGGGAGGAAAGGGTTTATTTGGCTTACAAGTCACAGTCTATCATTGAGGGAAGCCAGGGTAGGAACCCAAGGCAGGAACTGA
Organism: Peromyscus eremicus; assembly: GCF_949786415.1. Taxonomy (NCBI): domain Eukaryota; kingdom Metazoa; phylum Chordata; class Mammalia; order Rodentia; family Cricetidae; genus Peromyscus; species Peromyscus eremicus. The sequence goes on along the minus strand of NC_081435.1, from coordinate 54,658,261 downwards.
AGCTGCTTATTGGATCCAGTACCTTACTCTCCTTCAGCCACCTTTCTTATATGGCCCAGACCCACCTGCCTAGGGACTCTGCCCACAGTACGCTGGGCCCTTTTACTTCAATTAGCACTTAAGAAAATGCCCCACAGACATGACCACAGGCCAATCTGATGGAGGCAATTCACTGATTGAGGTTCTCTTTCCCCACATGTATCAAGTTGACAACCAAGATTAGCTATCACACTTATTTGTCATGTACATTTTTGGGACATAGCTATTACACAGATGGTCTCTTACTTTATATACTTTAAAAAATATCATTTGCTTTACTGTTTTAATAAAATTGCATCAGTGAGAACTTTCCCTGTTAGTAAATAGAAATGCTCATCTTCAGAAATGTCATCTTTTTTAATTTGAATGGATTTTCTGTAATTAATTAACTCCTCTTATTATTTAAACAGTTACAAAGGACCTTTATTATTCTTTGATTAAATATGTAGCAAAGGACTCTAGTATTTGTTCTGCTTTGCCACACTTTTATGAGATCTGGCTGATTCTATGGAAGCTAAGACAGTCCAGACTCTGTGTTTGTATGTGTGTGTGCATACATCATTGTGGGTATAGGAGTGTGCAAATGTGTGTCCATGTGAGTGTTAAGTCCAGAGGTCAACCTCAGTGTCATTTCTCAGAAGCAATCCTGCTGAGGATGCTCTGAATGTGTTGCTCTGATTGGTTAATAAATAAAGTGCTGATTGGCCAGTAGCAAGGCAGGAAGTATAGGTGGAACAAAGAGAGAGGAGAAGTCTAGGAAGTGGAAAGCTGAGTCAGGAGATGCTGCCTGCCGCCGCCACCATGAAAAGTGAGATGTATAGTACTGGTAAGCCACGAGCCACATGGCAACTTATAGATTAATAGATATGGGTTAATTTAAGATATAAGAACTAGACAGCAAGAAGCCTGAGCCATTAGGCCAAACAGTTTAAATAATGTAAGCATCTGTGTGTTTATTTGAGTCTGAGTGGCTGCTGGCCTGGGCAGGACTGGAGATAACTCCAGCTACACAATCCACCTTGTTTTATGAGAAAAGATCTTAGTTTGCCTTGAACTTGCCAATAGGTTACATTGGTGTTTGGCTATCCAAGGAATCCCAGGAATTCACCTTTCTCTGCTTCTCCTATACTTGGATTAAATGTGTACCACTCTGCCTAGCTTTCTTGCATGGATTCTGTAGTCAAACTTAGTTCCTCACACTTGCCCCCAAAGCACTTGACTGGTTGAGCCATCTCCACATCCTGAAACTCTCTTCCCAGTTAGCTTGTCAGACACATCTTCAGACCTGGATCTCAGTGCATCATTGGGTCATTTTCTCAACATAAATACTAACACTGGTACACACACACATGGATCACACACACACACACACACACACACACACACACACACACACACAGACGCAATCAAATTGTCACTTGTTAACGTGTGTCTTTATTTTACCTCTACCCTTAAATCTGAAACTGTAGAAAAATCAATGGATATGCAGAGATGGAGAAAAAAAATAACAGATAACTTACAACTACGTTTCATTGTTTCAATTTTGGTGAGAACCATGCTGGACAGAGAAAGAAATTAAGAAGAACGATATCTAACATCATTTGAGTGCATATGTGGCTCTGTCTTTGTTGAAGTTTAGCATTTATTAATTCAGGTGCAAATAGTTTTGTCCTGTTTTACAGGAGAGGAAACCGAAGCAGAGAGCTATTGAGTAATAGTGTTGAGTAATAGTGGGCATCTGCACAAGTGTCCATGCAAAGTCACACCTTGACACTGAGAACTTGGGCTGCAGAATCTGATGTCCACCCGACACTGTATAGTATCTTTGAAGCAGAAAAAGGGAAAGAGCCAGAGCAGTGGGGTTTCAGAACGGAAATGACACAACCATTAAACACACTGGAACTTTACATTGTTGCTACCAATTCCAGGAGTGTTCACTTGTTATACAGGAGGGGAAGGCGTGACAAACGAGGTTTTTGGTTTGCTTTTTGCTTTTGCTCACCAAATAAAGAACTAAGCTACAGACACAATGTGTGGGGACATGGCAAGAAAGAATTGAGCTGTTTTGCTTTTGTGCACACCCTGTACTTTCTGGCTTATTTTAAAAGCCAGTTACTTCTCACCATCTCCCAGGTAGCTATCTGGATGGATATCTGATATTTATATGGAGATAGCACCGCTGTCTCTACCCTGTGCATTCCTAAGCATAGAGGATTCATGTACTGTCTGTCAATTTTATTGACAACAAAATCCTTCTGCTTCATTGGTTCTGCACTCTATCAGAAGTCTTAACCTTCCCTGAACAGCCAAATCACAAATCCCCAAGCCCAGGGGCAAATGTCAGTTTTAAGAACTGTTTGATACTTTTTCCACCAAGCTATTTCAGAATTGTCCTAAGACCATGTGTCCCCCAAACAGTCAACCTCATGCTCAGTGCTGTTTCAGATGATGTGTATGCATTACTAAGACTCTTGGATAAAGATTTAGTTCTGAGTCACAAACTTTCCAAATGAGTAACAAAAGACTGTTAGCCTTTTGTTCTAAAAACCTATCACTGCTGTAAGAAATGCACTGTCATTTCAAAGTGTTACAAGGACATGATCAGGGCAGAGCTTTCCTTGAAATTTATTATCTGAACTTAGGAGGTATCTTAGTATCTGTCTTAGTTAGCGTTTCCATTGCTGTGAAGAGATACCATGACAATGGCAACTGTTATGAAGAAAAACATTTAAAATTGGGCTGCCTTAAAGATTCAGAGGTTTAGTCCATTATCATCATGGTGGGACATGGTGGCCTGCAGGCAGACGTGGTTCTGGAGAAGGAACTTAGAGTTCTCCACCTTGATGGGAAGGCGACAGAAAGTGGACTGGCTCACTGGGCATGGCTTGAGCTTCTAGGAAACCTCAAAGCCCACCTCTTAAGCGACACACTTCCCCAAACAAGGCCACACCTGTTCCAACAAGGCTACACCTCCTAATAATGCCACTTCCTATGAACTTATGAGGGCCAACTACATCCAAACTACCACAGTGTCTTTTGTGGTACTATATAAAAATACAGCTGACTGGGTGATTTATAAATAAGAGACATTTTCTGATTCATGGTCTTGAAGGCTGGGAAGTCCAAGATTGAGGGGATGTATCTGGTGAGGGTGTCCTTGCTTTTTCCTCCTAAGTAGAAGGCACAGCACAGAATGTGAGCATGAAAGACTGTGAAGAGAGTCTCCAGCCCTTTCATAATTAGCACCAATCACCATGAGAATGGAGTCCTAGCCCCTGCACACCTCCCATCTGGCTGCATCTTGTAAGGCTGTTGTATTGGGGATTAAGCTTCCAATACATGCTTTTTGGCAGGCACATTCAGACCTTAGCAAGGGTTGAGTGGAGACTAGCAAATGGTCAGATTATTTGTTATCATATGAGAGGCCAATTCACTTGACTGTAGTTAGACTTTGTGGATTCCATGTTGTATGAATGCAGTTAAATAATATATTACTTGAACATATGTACAGAGTTCAGAAAGGCATTTGGGCCTGGAACCAGTGTCAGAATCATTTTAATATATTAAATATTGGTCACTGTTTAAATTGTTACTACTAACAAACCCATCACTACCCTGGAGGGAATCAAATCTCTGTGTTTCTCTTTTCTATTGGCTTCCTTCTTTTCCAGTGTACAAGATAGACCAGTGGAGGGCACGGAAACTGGCCCTGGTAGGATAGCTATAAAGAGATGACCCACCAGAGAAAAGCCACAGTGGCCCCAACCTTCTGCTTGGCCCCTGCCCCACGAATCCTATGGATTTAAACCCCATTTATTGTGTAGAATGTTTCAGTAAAGGATACTTTTGTTTTGGTTTTGTTTCGAGGTGTTGACTGGTGTTGATTGGGATAGATTAAAGAGGTTTTCTTCTATGCCGTCATCCTGTCCTGAAGACCTCCTTTGGTTCTTCTGGTCCTATTTATATCCTAAATTCCAAATAGGTTTCCCTCATCTCCTTTTTGATATTGCTACTATTGTTTGATAGTACAAAGAAATTTTACTTGTTTAGCTCTTAAAGACAGCATCTCACTTGTCTTTATGCAGTGTAAAAGGCAGGGCCAGAGCCTAACCTCCATTCCCAGATGTCATTAGGTGGTCAGACACTTGCAGCATGTTGAAACCTGTTTATCATACTTTGCTTCAATATTGCAGTGTTCAGCTGAAAAACAAATAATGCCAATATATGAGGCAAGTGGCATTTTGCCAGAGGTGATGTGTATAACGGAAGTGATATTTAGAGAAGATTAACTTCGCAAACATAGGAAGGGTTGGAATGTAGTAAAGGGAAAATTTGACAAAGGTCATTCCACACTGTAGACATAAGCCATCATGGTTTGGGGCTCTGTCTGATTGAGAAAACTAGGATTCTCTGTTGCTCACATACCTGGAATTTAAAGCGTTTTAGTGATTATGGAAGAAGCAGGCTTTGCCCAGGCTTCTTTAGCTGTATAACCTGGGGACTCTATATGAATAACATTGATCCTGGGGAGGCTCATAGCTATCTAGGGACAGTGGAGGTGTGAGTGGAAGATTGTCGTTCAAAAAAGAAACATCAATAAAGAGGAGAGCACCACCTTTAGAAAGTGATCATCAGAGAAAAGGAGTAGAAGGGATTTATGTTAGCTGCTGTTGCTGTGCATTCAACACAAGGAATGTTACAAGTGTGCAAGAAACCCCAACATGTTTCTCTTATGGTTATAATGGTGAATATCATTAATATCTGTATGGTTTTTATTTTTTTGAAATTAATTATTGATTTGTTGTATCACTATAGAAAACAGCTTTTATGAAGAAAAAAATCTACTTAAAACTATCTGCATTATTCTGTATGCATTAATTTATGTCTTCATGCAGTAGAAAATTCACATAGAGAATACATAGTATTCTATATCTATTTCCTTAAAAATAGGTAAGTTAGCAAAATCTCTTATTATCACTAGCATTTCTGCAGATAAGTCTTTTCTTACCTTAAGTCTGATTATAAAATAAATGTAGCAAAATTCCTTGATCTACATGATCATAGGTATGTTAAACACAGCACATCTTTCTCTCTAAGAGTTTATAATAAAAAATTGCTTCCTGCTAATATGATAGCAATTTGACATTGATATAAAGGCTCAAGAGATTAAGGCTAAGTAGGATAATTATGCACACAATAATTCATAGTTATTTCTGAACTAAATGCAGTGATTAATAGTCCCAGGGGTAAGTTCTCACCACATGAGCATAGCGAATTAGGGAACTTTGCTGTTCTCTGAAGCCCAGTGAAGTCTGTTTGCAGTGTGGAATGAGGACCTTCTTTTGTAATTTGCATAGATGCCCCTTGTGGTTTTAAAGCATTCCTGGGTCACATTCATTTCCTTGTTCCTCCTTCTCTGTGTTCCTGTTAACACATCACTTGTTTGAAGTATTAGGGAATATGTATTTGCTTCAGTTGTTTTTCTTCAAATGGCTGTATCAGATTGCAACTACATAATAATATATGTGAGTTATATCAGATACACAAGTGCCCGAAGAATATTAGCTAACAGGTAATGTGAGAAATCCACGGCGTCTATTTAATGAGCAAAGGAATTTATTAGGGGGTAACTCACTACAGCACAGGAATTTATCATAGGGTCTGGAAAGCTGAGATCTTCTTCCAAGATCTGCCTGGTCAGTCCCAGCATCCAAACTACAAGGGAGTGAAGAGAGCTCCGTGTATGTGCATCCCAGGTCGTAAGGGTCCCTCGTGGCCACACCCCAGGGGCATGTACTTCAAGGTCATAGGCAGGTAGAGCAGTCATCTGCTGCATCACTAGGGGCGGTACTTCAAGGTCATAGCTAGAACAGCTACCCACTACAATCGGGTCCCCATGACAAACCTTGGCGGATGAAACATTACAAATGTAGTAAATGCCTTGTGGTTTGTCTCTGGCATCAGTCCTCAACTACACAACCACATAAACCATTCTTCTGCTGTCAACAATATGCTTTTATACATTTACTGTACATAAATATGCCAATAAGCAATATACAATATTGTTTTTAACTTAAAATTTTAAAATATTCGGTCATATCTATGTTTTAACACTTGCTTTTCTTCCACTCATCTTTGTGGGTGTATAACTCAGTGTCTCTCTGGTGTACTCTTGTTTTTTGTTTTTGTTTTTTTCTGAGACAGAGTTTCTCTGTGTAGCCCCAGCTGTCCTCGAACTCACTCTGTAAACTAGGCTGGCCTCGAACTCAGAGATCCACCTGCCTCTGCCTCCTGAGTGCTGGGATTAAAGGCATGTGCCACCACTGTCCTGCTGGTGCACTCATTTTTATTGAGTGTGATGCTCTTCTCTGTGGCCACCCCCTTGTTTATCCACATTGCTGCTGGTTGCTTTTATGTTGTTTCTTAAGTTATTGAGTTAGAAGCAGCATTGCTATAAACAATCTAGTGTGATCTTCTTTGTCCGTATCTGTGGAAGCCTCAAGAAAGCACTTAGTTCATTCCAAAATGCATTTTTAACAAGACACCTCAAAGTGTTTTAAAAGTAGAATAAGTCCCCTAACCTGTGGTCTCTAACAATAACAACTGGGAATATATGGTGATATTTTTCATTGAGTTGATAATATCTTTGTTAGAATTACATATGGTTGTGCTGGCTACTTTTTATGTCAGCTTCACACAAGCTCAAGTCATCTGAGTGGAGGGACTCTCAATTGAGAAAATGCCTCTATAAAATTGGGCTGTAGGCAAGTCTATAGGGCATTCTCTTAATTAATGATTGATGTGGAGGGCCCAGCCCATTGTAGGTGGTGCCATCCTGGGCATCTGGATGCTGTAAGAAAATAGGCTGAGCAAGCCTTGAGAAGCAAGCCAGTTTAGCAGTACTCCTCCTTGGCCTCTGTGTCATCTACTTCCTCCAGGTTCCTGCCTTGACCCCCTTCAGTGACTAACTGTGATATGGAAGTGTAAGCAAAATAAACCATTTCCTTCCCAAGTTGTTTTTGATCATTTCATCACAGCAATAAAAACCCAAACCAAGACAACAGAATTTAGCACTTCAATAGATGAGCAAAAAGTTGTTAGAATCTTCAATTATGCCAGACATCAGAGAATTTATTTTGTAAAAGGCCAAGAGAGAGACTAACTAGCCAGTAGGAAACTGTGATAATCACCAAGTGGTTACAGAAAATTAGATTACATAATGATGGCCACAGGGGACTCAGCTCTAGAACGGGAAGCAAGAGATTTATTTTCCTGTGTGCAGAAGAACTTGCCAGCTTGGACTGAGCAGGAGAGATGGTCAGGTGTGAGCAGTTGGTGTGATCTCCCACCTCCATGGCTAAGAGCGTTTGTGCCACCCTGTTCTGTGTTTTGGAATAATAAGATAGCCGTTAGAAAACAAAAAGAAAAAAGATACCTTGTAGATGTTAATGTGAGTCTTTGTCACCTGTTCAGGCTTCCACACACAAACAGCAGAGGATATCAAGGACCAGAGCTGAAAGGTGAAATTGAGTTTGATGAGGCAGTAAGAAGACTAAGGAACATCAAACGGCACTTGAGTCAGAATTGCATCATTGAAGATATAGGGTTCATTGTCTCAGTTAACTAGAGAAACATCCAGAGCAACAGGGATGCTTCTGAGCAGCTAGCCGATCTCAATTTTCCTCCTCCATAGGATCCAGGTCTCAACAGTGTTGGGCAGTTACAATTAAGAGGTGAAAAAAAATTCAGAAATGAATTTACTTAACACATAAAATCAGATAAATTTATTGGGTTAAAAAACACTGTTTCTACATACATTTAATGTAAATTAAATTATCTAATTAAAACATAGATTTAATGTAACATTTTGAAACAAAAAAGATTGATGGCAAGTTCAGAGTGACTTATAAATGTATTCACAAAACAATTATATATTGAAATCCTTTACCTGGCCTGGCTGTGCCAGAAAAGACTGTATTTTAGTCCAAAGAAAGGAAATGAGTCTAAAATTTGGAAGCCCATGATTAAGTTATAATGGGAAAAGAATTACAGTTTTAAAAAATAAAAGTGATATTCAAAAAGCTACAGAGAATTGCACATAGTTAATTTTAATTTGGTTCTTAGGCCATAAAGAAAATGGAGAGAAAACAAAACATATTTTACATTCTGAGGTTCAAAAAGTATTTATATTCTTAGTTTTCATAGTTGATTCATCTATAAAAGGAAAAGCAGTCTATTACAAGCATATTAATCCGAACTGTCTTTGGAATGGTCCAGGCTCCATTTTACTGATTATTTGCTCATTTGCAATTTTTACAGCTCTACATAGATATCAGAAATACCAGTGAATGCAAAACACGGCAGTTTTCTCTGGGAACACATTAAAACATGAAGAACAGTTGAAGTCACAGTTCTATTTTGTTTTTTTAATAGATTCTATTTATTTTATTTTATTATAATTTCTTCTATTAGTCTTAAGGAATATCTTAGTTGGTAGAGTGTTTGGCTAGCATGAACAATGCTTTGGGTTTCTCCTCCAGCACCACATAAAATTGGGCATCTTGGCACATGCTTGAATCCCAGCACTCAGAAGATGGATGCAGAAAGACCAAAGGTACAAGGTCATCTTTGGTAACATAGTGAGTTCCAGGCCAGCCTCATCAACATGAGAACCTTTATCTCAAAAAACCCCAAACCAATCTTTCTCCTCAACTCAACCAACCACAAAACAAAATGAAAACATCAAAAAAAGGCCTGGGGCTATGCATACTGGTAGAGTACTTGCCTAGCAAAGCTTGAAGCCCTAGGTTGACCCTCCAGCTTAAGGAAACATGATCTTTCATTGAGCTGAGTGTGTTGGTCCATGTCCATAATCATGGAGGTAGAGGCAGGAGTATTTGTAGTTCCTCTGTGACACAGTGAGTTCAAGTCCAGCCTTCGGGCTCTATAAGATCCTGCTTTAAAAATGAATTCTTCTGTGTAGAAAAAATAACCTCATATCTGTTTTCAGTGAATGTTTCTGTGGCCCCATAATCCATCTATTAGTTTTATTCAGTTTGAAATAGGAAAATGTGAACATTGAGTTTGTGATTTATGAGAAAAAATATGACTTTAAATACTGGCTGTACTGCCCACTAGCCATGCAGTATGAGTTACAAACTACTTAACCAGTTTGTATTTCATTTGTTTTACTTATAAAAATTCTCAATAATATCAGGACCTACTTGTTAGGATTATTGTTGCAATGTCTGGGACATGGAAAGTAGTAAATTAACGTTAGTTATTATGATAACTTCAAAACTTAGGAGAATTGAACCAAATAAACAGTTAAGCACTTTTCTAAGCATATCTATCCATCATGACTTTGAATAACCACCTGCTTTAACAATTTAACTAGACAGTGGTTGAGTGGAAAATGTACCCTGCTCTCCTTCCTTCCAGTGTCCTCTGACAACAACAGAAATACCTTATACTCAGCAGTGATATGGGAGGAAGAGAGTGAGGATGGGCTGGAGCTTTCTTGATAGAGTGATGAGAAAAATATACCCCTGACATTGCTTTTCACAGAGGACCAGTCCTAGGGCAGTTTCTGAGGCCACTCTGAACCACTTGCCAGAGGAAATTACACAAAATAACAGGAAATTCAATCACTTTCTGTGTTTCCCTGTCATTCTTCTTGGTCTCCTTACAAAGAACTACTTCATTTGTACTCTTAAAAAGTAGGACTTTTAGAGACAGATAAAATTTGAAGTAAGTGGTCACATAGATTTTTCTTTTTGCTAAGAGACACAGTTTTAAACTCTTGGACCGAATGCTTCTAGTGGAAGACCACTGCCACTATTGACCACCAGTTATTAGAAATAGCTGGATTTTGTTTCGCTGCATATAAGAAAATACTTACAACTAAGCAAAACTAACTAATCATTGGCTTGTCAAATAAATGCCGACTTTGGAGAAGAGAGAATCGGCACGCAGTAATAAGAGAGTGGCTTTATTCTCTTTAAAAGCTGTTTCTTTCTTAAGTCATCAGTAATTACAAATGCTTGACTCTCCAAAGAACAGTGAAGCTTCCACATCAAAGACTACTGTGCTAGGAGGTCATTTGTTTTGTCTTGAGACAGGGACTCACGTAACTCTGGCTGACCCTGAACTTCTTATGAATCTGAGTCTGACTTTGAACACCTGATACCGATACCACTGCATCTAACTCTATATCACATCTACCACTATACCACAATTTTCATAATCAACCAAACCTATGTATGCAAATTCAGAAAAGCACCAAAATGTTTTTGAAACAAACTGAATAATACCTGTAATGTGATACTATTTATTTAAAACATACAATACATGCATACAACTTATTTCCATGTGTGTATGTGGGTGTCCCTGTATGTGTGTGTCATTCATGTGAATACAACTGAGTGCATATGTCAGGGGAAGCTTGAAGAGGCTATTGGATCTCTGGAGCTGAAGTTAAGATGGTCATGAGCCAATTTTTACCTAGAAATAATTTGTATGCCTTGGGCCCCAAGAGCCTAACTCTGGTCCTTTGTAAGAGCAGCAAGTGCTCTTAATTGCTAAGCTGGATTTTGCTTTGCTGCATATAAAATAATACTTGTAACTAGCACCCAAGACAAAGAAAAATCCAGTGGTGTATAACGATGATGATAAGGCATGAAGCAGGATGATGTACATATAAGGCAGCAGATACCATTAGGCAGAGAAGCAGAGTAGTTTCAATGTCAACCTATACATTTGCATAGTATATTTTCCCTTTTGAAGTGACTTCTTGTGTTATGTTAGTAATTTAAGTATTGATTGTAGTGGTACTTGCTCTACCCATGACTTTGGGCTATAGGGTCCAAAGAAGGCGGTGCTTCTTGCCATTGTACGTGACCTCTTAAATTGATTTAAAACATTTCAAGAGATAGCTATGTCTTTATGTGTCCCTGACTCATAACAATTTGTCTCTAGAATAGATTTTACATGATAACATAAAGTTTTCTTCCAGAGGTTGAAAATACCCCCCACTGTTATGAATGACTGTCCTCTAAGACGAGAAATTGCCATTTTGGAGAGTTCAGGTGCACCTCATTTTAAGAGAATTATCTCAGCAGGGCTTGATGACTGTTTATACCCCTCATAGAGGGTTGGGGAGCACTATGAGACCCTCATCTGAGTACCTAGCCACTCTGTATCACCTGTTGTATGCAACTCTGCCTTACTTGCACATGGCTTGGGGGAGGGGCTAGAGTATATAGGCAGTTGGAGAATAAGTGTGTGTGTGTGCGCGCGTGTGCGTATGCGCACGCGCATTTCAACTATGTTCTATGTGGCTACAGGGCTTAGCCCTTATCCATGCTGGGTAAAAGCTTTCCAGGTGTGGCCTGTTGGAAAGGAGAATACCCACACTCCTGAAACTAGCCAATCCTAAGCTCTGTAATAAAGCCTCATAAATTCATGCCTGAGTTTATTGTTGGGAACCTTAGGAGAAGGAGTAGCTGCTGCTGACTTCTCCTGGGAAAGAATTTTAGCAGCACCCATTTATAAGAAAAAAAATTAAGACAGTAAATGGAATGAAAGAAAATTCCTTTATTCTGTCCTTCGTCAACAGTTTTCATCACTGAAAGCAAGAATCATGGGAAGATAGTTAAGGCTTAGTAAAGTTTGCCTTTCTGAGGTCAAAGCAAATTGACAAATGACATTTATACAAACATTTCTCCAAAATTACCTCTTTGGATCTAATATCCATAATGTTCTCCAAACCTTTTTTGTGTACATGTTGAACATATGTTTGTTTCATTAAGATTTACTTTCATTGTTAAATTATGTGCGTATATGTGTCTGTGAGTGCAGTGCCTGCAGAGGCCTGAGGAAGGTATTAGATGCCCTGGAACTACAGTTATAGGTGGTTGTAAGCCTCTCAGTGTGAGTGTTAGTAATTGAACCAGGGTCCTCTGGAAGAGCTGCAAGCACTCTTTTTTTTTTTTAAATTAAGAAAATTTTTTCATTCATTTTACACACCAAGCAAAGATCCTCCTCTTCCCTCCTCCCCCCCCCAGCCTCCCCTTCTCAACTTACCCCCTAGTGCCCCCAACAAGAAAGCAAGGCCTCCCATGGGGAGGCACATCCAGTAGAGGCAGGTCCAAGCCCTTCCCCCTACCTCAAGTCTGCATAAGGTGTCCAGTCATAGGTAGTGGGCTCCAAAAAGCTGACTCATGTACCAGGGATGGATTCTGATCCTACCGCCAGGGGGCCCCCCAAGCAGATCAAGCTACACAATTGTCTCCCCTAGTCCAGTCCCATGCAGGCCATTGATCCAACTTTCATGAGTTCCCACTAGTTTGGTTCAGTTGTCTCTGCAGGTTTCCCCGCCATGATCCTGATGCACTTGCTCATAGAATCCCTCTTCTCTCTCTTTGACTGGACCTGGAGCTCTGCCTGGTGTTGGGCTGTGGATCTCTGCATCTGCCTCCATCAGTCACTGGAGAAAAGCTCTGTGATGACAGTTAGGGTATTCACTGATCTGATTACTGGGGTAAGCCAGTTTAGATCAGGCACCCTCTCCACTATTTCTAGTAGTTCAAGCTGGGGTCATCCTTGGGGATTCCTAGCAACTTCCCTAGCACCAGGTTTCTCTCTATCCCCACAATATCTCCCTCTATCATGTTTCATTGCTCTCCCACTCCATCTGTGTTCCAGCTCGACCATCCCATTCCGTTATGCTCTCATCCCCTACCCCCTACCCTTTATTGCCCACTCCTCATCCCCAGTTTACTCATGGAGATCTCATCTATTTCCCCTTCCCCAGGGCATAGATCTGTGCATCCCTCTTTGGATCTTCCTTGTTAGCTAGCTTCTCTGGAGTTGTGAGTTTTTGTCTGGCTATCCTTAAGCACTCTTAACCACTGAGCCACCCCTCCAGTCCTTGATTTTCAAAAACACTTTCTTCTTTTTTTAGCTTTGCTGAGCTGCATTTCCTTTGACTTCCCCTGAACTTTACATATAAAATGGAAGGTAGTACAAAGATAAGGATTGTCTTTCTGTGAGTGAGATGTGTGGCACTTAGGTTTCTGATGAAGATTATATGCCTTTAGAATTCACTTTTAGTGAATCAAGATTTGTATAGGGAAAAAAACTAACTCCTATTGGCAAGGTACTAAGAAAATAATTAGGAAGGATGGGATTTCTGAGTGGTCTTTACCTGTGGTCAGGAACGTGGTGTTCCTATTCAAACATACTACTTAGCAGATGGTAGAAACTCAATCAAGTACACATTTCTATCCTTGTCAAAGCCTGCCTCAGTTCATCTTTTGTCTATGCACTGTTCAGCACACCCACCCTGCATTTGCTCTTATTTTGTAAATGAGAACTCTGGTACAAGCTGTGAAAAAAAAATGCATCATGCAGCACATTTGGCACAAGTATGTCTAACTTGGGTAGTTGGGTGTAATAATGATCTCAAAATACGACAATATAAATTAGGGGGTTTGTTTCTATACAGCCCAGGAACATAAGTGCACATAAGTGAATCCTGAATCCAAGGCTCCATTAGAAGCCCACTGATTTTAAGAGCTCTTCCACATGAAACTCCTGATTGCTCTTCTATTGCTGCAGGACTGGCCCCCAATGCTTGTGCAGGGCGGGCTGAGAGTCCTCTAGCCTGATTGGCATGGTGCTGTCTGGAGGGGCTGAGCTGAGGGCTGTCATTTTTGCCTCTGGTCAGACTCACTTGGGTGGGCTCTCATTTACTCTGCTAGGTTCAGAGGATATCTAAGCTACAGCAAGATGGCGGAGCATCTTCAGTCTTAATGTCTCCTACAGCTTGCAAAACCATCTGTCCTCACTAGCCCATCGGTTATGTCCTGTCTTACCACAAAAACAGAGCTGTACTCTTTCTTGTTTGCTGGTGTCCTTCTTTCTTCTAGAACTGCCCCATCAGTGCGGACCCTGACAGTATAGTTTCATATGGAACACCACTTGCACTTTGACCTGGAATTTGACCAGGTTTCCGACTGGATCATTTTGTGAGTGAATCTGGCTTTGGAAACGGTCGGAACACTAATGAAATCCTCTTTTGAATAATATCTTCACAGTAATAATTTAAATATAGAACAGTTTCAAGACTCACCAATTTCTCGATTGCCATTGTGTGAATTGTCAAAAACATCTATTTTATATGGGCTGCTAGTCTACAAAATATTTCATCTTTGAGATAAGTTAGCATGAGAGAATGTTTTCTTATAATTTTATGTAGCCGAAAATATATTTATACATGTTTTCCTATGTGAGATAAAAATCTAAAGGCATGAGAAGGGAATTTATATGTGTGTTATATCAAGAGCCATATAAATTTTCTGCCACTAGAGAAAATGGACAGGTTCTCTGTTGTAGATTGCCTATGGGCTAACACACAAAAAAAGCATATTTGGGTTAGAAAAAAGGAAGTTAACATGCTTATTTGTTAATGAGAATTTCAACTTGACTTCTTATTGTTGTGTGTACATGGATGACTATGGGCATGCACATACATAGCATGGAGAGAAAGTGGAAGTCAGAAGACAACTTTGTGGGTCACTTCTCTCCTTCCCCTTTGCATAGGCTCCGTGAATCCAACTCAGACGGTGAATCTTACGCAGCCAAGACCTTCACCCACCAAGCAGTCTCGCTGGCCCCATGAAAGAGAATTTAAAAACACCTTTAAATATATATTGTGTTCAAAAGGAAAAATTAGATTAAACAAACGTCTTTAAACTTTGCATTGAGTTAAAGACAACAGAAATGTACTGGCTTTAGTTCTGTGTTAATATTTATGTATAACATCATCTATTTTGTCATGATAGGCTTAGGTGTATTTTTACTTGGAAGGATAGAGCTAAGAAAAATATTTTAGGAGGTTGTGCTGTTAGTTTTTGTCAGTTTGACACAAACTAAGGTCACGTGAGAAAAGGGAACCTCTGTTGAAGAGTTTTCTTTATCAGGCTGGTCTGTGGGGATGCCTGTGGGGTATTTTCTTGATTTATGATGGTTGTGGCATGGCTCAGCCCACTATGGCCAGTGCCATCCCGGGGCAGGAGGTCTTAGGTTGTATAATAGGCCAAGCAAGCCATGGGAGCAAGCTGGTAAGCCGTGTCCCTCCACGGTGTCTGCTTCAGTTTGTGCCTCCAGGTTCCTGCCTTCCTTAATGGCAGACCTGTAAGCCAAATAAACCCTTTCTTCCCCTGAGTGGGTTTGGGTCAGCGTTTTATCACAGAGACAAAGAAGCAAACTAGAACAGAGGTAGCAGCTCCTCAACTGGGAGTCAGGAACTTACCGTAGCAACGCATTTCCGGAGACAAGGAGAAACCAGCAGTGTTTTCTGACTTCTATCCTCCACCTTGAGGGATCAGGGGTGAAACTCAGGTCCCCAGGTCTGGATGCAAGCACCTCTACCCACTGTGCCATAGTACCAGCCCCAAAGTGAGATTTTTACAGAAGTCTTTGTTCCTGTCCAACACATGCATTATGTTTGGGTTCTTTTACAATAAAACAACATAAATTGGCAAGAAAAGCTTGACTGCATTTTGTGCACTAATTTAGTTGTGTCCTTCACCCCTTCCTCATCACCCACTGACTCGACCTCACTTGTGTCTCACAAGTGTGCAAGCTACAGTCTTGCACTGCTGTAGGGAGCATGATTCTAGTCTTAAGAAATGAAATGGAATCTGCAACACCGAGCTTGCTCCTTATACAAGCCCTTACAGATGGCAAATCCCTGCAGCCTGCGAGCTGGTTTTTTACCAAGTGCAGGGAGGACCTCCCCTCAGCTGCCGAACACTATTTCCATTCTCCTCACTGTTTCTATCACAAGGCTGAAAGCACACCGGCATCACAATTAGGGACCTTCCACGACTCCAATTCTAGACTTCCCGGTCCCTTCAAGCTGTGGCTGAAGATAAGAAACTCTGTTATTCCACTGGTCTGTTTTCCTGAGCAGGCAGAATGGTATTTCTCTTCCAATGGAAAGAAAGTGCACCGAGGAAGACTTTTATCCCAACTCAATGAAAAACCTGTCCTATTACAGTTGCTGGCAAATTCACGGCAATTACTTCTTTCCTGTTTGGAGACACTGTACAATTATGAATATTTTTCTCATACTTGAATGACTTATTATGGTGTATTTAAAATTTTTGATTAAGAATCCACATTTTTAATATAAAAAAATTTAAGGTTTGTTTCCCTGGACACATTCAATTTGTTTCTCTATGATCTGTAAGTGTATAATTACTGTCTTCAAAGTGTCCAGCTGTGTTTTAGATTCAATATCAAATAATTTTCCATATTTTGTGAATGTATGTATATGCATAGCTTGCTATATGTAAATATATCAATATATGCATTTAGGTATTCCATTGTATAGTGGCTTCATACCTATATTCATTGACTTATTACTATCAAGGTCATCTTGAATATACAAAGTTATCAAAAATCATAGAAAGACACAATATGAGAACTAGAAGATAATCTAGTATTAACTGTTATAGTTTCATCATCTTTAGAAGAGAAGACAATGGGGTCTGGTGTAGTCACTGCACTGGAGTTGATATGTAATATGGTACTATTGTATGTATGCATCCCACAGGTATATACACACATACCTACAAGTAAAAGATACATAAACTCTGGATAAAGTAACAGAAGCAGATACAATGTCAATAGAGGTGTTACAGAGGTAAATGGGAAACTGAGAAGTCAAGTCCTCCCAGAGTTGAAATGAAGAGAGAAACAGGATCAGAATTGAATCTGCCCCTGCACAGAGTAGCCAGGAAGGACTCTGGAACTTTCTGACCTCATTAGATTTTTCTGGTAGGGCTTCAGTGACTTATTGAGGAGAGGAGACAGGACTTCTGTACTAGTGAGAAAAGATGAAGATTGGATTGAGTCTATTGAGGAACGCTTGCTGCCACGGGAGCTGCCTTCTGCGGGACAAAGAAAAGAGGTGGAAGATAAGTAGTACTAGACCAATAACAACAACAAAAGCGTCACAGAAGGTGAACAGAAGCCACGTCCGTCCTGAAGTTACAGGATGCACTATCTGATCGATGCCAAAACTACACAATGCGGGGAGGTTAACAGAAATTGGATTCAGTTCTGAGCCTCCTGTGCTTCAAAAGAAGAAAAATGAAGACCAAGTCTTCAGATATTTATCAAAGTATTTTGAGTCCTTCCAAGATAGTTTTTTTTAAAGTTCAGAATAAAATCACAAAGTAGTTTTGTTTCTGCACATGAATAATTAATGTGTAATAGAACTGGAATATTAGAATCTATAAAACAATGCTTTGAGACCTTGGAAACAGACAAATGGGATTATGGTAACAGAAACATAGTGTCCTGGAAACATTTCCAAATAGCTGGATGGAAAAAAAAAACCACAGAAACAGAGTTTGGTTGTCTTTGTGCATCAAGG
Source organism: Peromyscus eremicus (assembly GCF_949786415.1). Lineage (NCBI taxonomy): Eukaryota > Metazoa > Chordata > Mammalia > Rodentia > Cricetidae > Peromyscus > Peromyscus eremicus. The sequence continues at coordinate 54,640,773 of NC_081435.1, read as the reverse complement.
AAACAGATTCCAGAGTTCAAGAAGTTCAGAGAGAACATGGCAACTTGAGCCTGCAGGTTAGGGAACCTGAGAGAACAAAGCTGTGCAGGCGGAGAGTTTACTCCTGACAATGATGACAATTTTTGAGAGTCATGTGGGACAGGAGTCTGTATTCACAGCCAAAGTAGAAAGAAATTATATTACACAAGACAGTAGATAGGGTTCACAGATGGATCATACTATAGGCTGAGGAAAAAAATTAAATACACAATAAAAATCTACCATCACCTCCAAGAAAAGCTTAAAAGAAATTATCTGACTTGACTTAGGGCCCACTCTATCAGATGGAACCCATACCTGATACTGCTTAGGTGACCAGGAACCAGAGACTAGATAACCCAGGGAGCTAGGGTAAAACCAAATACTACTTTGTAAAACAAAAGAAAAACAAAAACAAACAACACCCCCCAAAACATAGCAACAAAATGACTCCTAATGACATTCAGCTCTACTCAAATCAGCTCTACTCCTGCTCAGCCATCATCAGAGAAGCTTCCTCCCGCAGCAGATGGGAAAAAATATAGGGACCCACAGCCAGACAATGTGCAGAGAGTGGGAGGCCTTAGAGCACTCAGCCTTAAATGGGATGTCTCCATCAAATCCCTCTCTTTATCTTCCCTTCTTCTCCATCTCTTCCTCTTTACTTCCTAACTATAACTTTCTACACTTCTCTGTGGATCCCAACAATTTTGAATCCCCCTCCCCCGCCTACATTTCCCTTCTTGACACTTTTTCCTTATTTAATTTAAAATAATCCTTAGCCATAGTCCATTTTCCTTCCCTTCCTAACTTTAGTGTCTAATATCTTAGTGCACACTATACTATGTTTGCTCACTTATCCTTCAATAATTATTGAAGTTAAAAGGACAGTTATTTTATGATACTTTCATAGTGGACTTCTCTAGAAGCTGTGGTTGGTTGGTAGTTAATATTCGACTCTCAAAGTGGTGTTGAGGATTGAGTCTGGCACTAAGAACATGTGGATTAAGGGTGTAGCTACTAAGCTACACCACCAGTCTATTCCCACATTGCAAATAATTCTACTATAGAAAGCAGAAAAAATTCAGATAACAATAATTCCAGATACACAAGTACCTGTAGCTAGAGTTTTCCTGCCTGGCCCACAGTCAGGACAAATCTCTGTCACCCGCCAGTCCCACAGCCGCTCAGACCCAACCAAGTAAACACAGAGACTTATATTGCTTACAAACTGTATGGCCGTGACAGGCTTCTTGCTAACTGTTCTTATATCTTAAATTAATCCATTTCTATAAACCTATACCTTGCCACATGGCTCGTGGCTTACCGGCATCTTCACATGCTGTTTGTCATGGCGGTGGCTGTTCCACCCAGCCTTCCACTTCCCAGAATTCTCCTCTCTCCTTGTCCTGCCTATATTTCCTGCTTGGCCACTGGCCAATCAGTGTTTTATTTATACAGAACAATATCCACAGCAAGTACCAGTACAAAAATACAAGAAAAGTTAGAAATCAAGGGATGACAACCCCTTTAAAAAGTACCAGTTGCACAGGAATGAATTCCAGTGAGAGTAAATTAGACAATTCAAAATAATAATTATGAGAAAATTTAACAAGATGAAAGAGGCTACAAACAAATTTCTGAATGAATTCAAATGGAATACAAACAGAAATAAGGAAGCCAATGCAGGATGTAGAAGAAGAATTCAGTAACAAGATAGACATACTGAAAAAAATCCAATTGAGATTTTAGAAATGAAAAGCTTATCAAATCAAATTACAAACTCAGGCAAACCCCGAGAAAATTTTATGAGACACAACTTGTTACAGAAACTTAGATGTATCATGACCTTTATCTAACAAAATCCAGTGAACAAAATTGGAAATGAGAAGAGTACAGATTTTTCAAAACAAAACTAAAAATATACTAGGACCTTTAAGATAGGTAGAGTCAAAATACTATAAAAGTAATTTGTCATTTACCTTATTTATAAAAGCAGACATACATATTTCAAATACAGAAAATAGTGCAAGAATCATGAAAGAGGCCTTTACTATTTTTAAACTAAATCAGGGCCAGACACATGAGTGCTAGCTGCCAAGCCTGACAACCTGAGTTCAATCCCTGGGACCCACATGGTTCAAGAAGAGAATCAACTCCCACAAGCTGGCCTCTGACACCAACCTGTGCATCACGGCACAGGTGCACGTGTGATTAAAAGAAATTAATGTGATATCAAACATTGGGGCACTGCCAGGTTGACACAGAGGACAGGAACTAGAATTACAACATTATCACCTTCCAAGTAAGGAAGAAACTTCCAGGACTTTCTACATTTAAAAAAAAATATAAAAACAGAAAAGGAAAAAAAAAAGAATAATTAGAGGGCTTTCTTAGCATGAGCAAGGTGGAAAGAAACTACAAAAAATGTTAGCAGGTACTGTATTAATGGTGAAATGCTTCATATTACCATTTTCTTTCTAATATTCAGTGATGGACTAGCATCTGAAGATTGGAAAATATACAGATGCTATAAAAGACATAAAGAGAAATAAAAAGTTTAGAAAACCAATGAGTGATCTATTTGGACTAATGATTTAAAACACATTTATGGATATACCAGCACTATTACATTTTGAGATGACAATATTTATTTTTTGTTGTGAGCCTAGCCTTTAATGGCTGATCGATCTCTCTAGGCCGAGATGACAATATTTAAAAATGCTAACCTAGAGAAATATCTCTGGGGAAGGAAGGTTTGGTATGCATGAAGTAATACCAATAATGAGAGTGTCCTGCTTACCCTTTCTGTTTTATTTTTTACAACTCAGGGTGTCAACAAGATTGTATTTCTCTTTGAGTTACCCATGAACATCACTGCTTCACTGTCTTCACACACAGTGACGTGATAGGGAATTCTATACTCTTTTTATTGATGTAAAAGCTTGAGTGTGCATGGCTCATGGGAAGAAAGAAAAGATTATTGCAGGGCAATAAATCAGGCATGTTTCCTTCAAATAAAAATTGTACTTTTCTCAATTTGATTTCCATAGTGACTTAAATTTAATGCTTTTTGGCAGAAACTTACTTCTACTCAGTTTGACCTGTGAGATCAATAGGGACTGTAATTTTTCCATACAGTAGCAGATGCTGTAGAATTTCCCTGTCACAGCTAAGATGCCACATGAAAGGGTGCAGTGGCAATGTGGGAAGGAAACAACTATTTTCCCCCAAGTCCCTAGGAAGGAAAGGAATTCTTTTTCTCCCAATCTTGTGCATTACTGTGTGTGGGTGACCACACACCACAGCACGCAGGCGAGGGGTCAGGGAACAATTTGTGATACAGGTTCTCTCTTTCCAGTTTCACATGGGTCCCTGGGGATCAAACTCAGGTTAACATGTCTGTTTGGCAAATGCTCTACTTTCTGAGCCAATTCACTGGCCCCTTTATCTGTTCTTAATTACTGTGTAACATTCAACAGTGTCTTTTGTTTATAATAATTTGGTGAACTTAGCAGCAAATATTTAATTGAGTAAAGCATTAAATCTAGCTTAAAGGGAAAATGTATCATTTAAAACTTTCAGAACTAAAAAATGTAAAAGCTGGCATGATGCTAAGAATTATGACAATTTTTTCTCTTGAAGTTACTGACTCATGAACATACAAGCTAATATGTGTCGTGTATCTTCAATGGGATCATTAGCATAATATGATGGCAAACTCATATGACCTTTGATTTTTCTGATTAAGTTCATGTAAATTGTGTCAGCTTTCCCTAACTGAGGAAGTGGCCAGGAAAGTGAGTAGGTAGCCATCATTATCTGGGGCTTGTGTAAACAGACAACAGCAATTTGCCCGTTTCTATTGGTATTAGTGGAAGAAAATCCAATTCTGCTTAATCATAGAACATCTTTACTCTCTTATTATATTTTCTATTTGTATTTTATGAAATTATTTGACTCATTTGTTTGCAAATCCTAGTTTTTAATTTCTGAACCATACAACTCTATTTTAACAGGAGCAATCAGCTTGAACAGAAAGCAGGTGAAGAAATTTTAAACTGAGAAATCATTTTCTGAGATGTAACATCTATTGTATAGACCCGAAGGGAGTTATTTTCCTGGGATGTCAAACTTTCATTTATAACTGTGTGTATAATTTAACGCTGGTCATTTCTGGTCATGTACACTTACACATCTAGAGAACATGAATTGCCTTCTTCTCTCTTCCTGTCAGGTATTGTATATTGGACAATAGCATTGCTCTGAGCTACCCAGCACACAAGTCAGCCAAGAGCTGCTGGTTGCTGACACACACAGTTAGCAATGGTCATCATTATCTATTGGATAAGATTAGTAAGACATGAAATGGATATAACCATGTTCTTTTCTTTAGAGACTTTTCTTCCTTTGCTGTAATAGCTCTTAGTCATTTAGGAATTAGGATTTGTTTTAGGATTGCGACTTTTGACATGGGAAAGCACTGCCTTTATAAGCATATGAGAAACAACTTACATAATTCAGGAAATATGGAAATGGTAGAAGTTTTTTTTTTTTTTTTCAAAGCTATGAGCTCTAGGTCAACACTCACCCCACACCTTCGGGATGTTTTGATTCAGCAGGCTTCTCTTGAAATTTACTTTCTATTTCCTCATGGTGGAGGGAGAGTTGAAGCATGTTCTGTCTTATCTTACTAGGAACAATTTTTCTCTTCAACACAATTTGTTTTTAAGCAAAGAACTATTTTAAAGATTCACCTAAGGACAATTTGACCTGCAATGAAATCCTTCACCTGTTTTTCTATTATGCTTAACAACTTCTGTTGATTGACAGTCATTTCACTAAAATTTTAAAACAATGCTCTCCCTTAAAGTCCATGGGGTGTAACGGTAACGCCCGCGTTACTGTCACCCGTTCACCATGTCCGAGCGAGGGGCTGCGGATAAAAAATAGAGACAAGAAACAGCGAGTCATTCGCCACGGCTGTAAGCCGGGTGCCAGCCGAATGCCGTTTATTGAAAGAGGGAGGAAACCTTAAATACAGGCTTACAGCACAATGGCGGATCCCCGGAGGGCAGAAGTTTGCTACTGAATGTTCTACATTCTTGCATCTAAGCTGTTAACGCCCAATATGCAGGATACACAAACAAGGAACTTCCCTAAAGCATTCAGGAGGGTGGATACCGGCAGGGAATTAGAATAGGGAGGACATCTGGTCAAGGTCGGCAAGCAGGCAACGGCTTTACTCAATATGGGAGGAGACCAGGGCCCTACAGGTCCCCCCTTTTTACTAAAAAATGAGCTTCTGACTTAGGTTGCGTGGGACGTCAGCAGGTCACCTTACCCGTCATGGAGACACCTGCCCAGGCCCCGCAAGTGCTCTGTCTTAGGTTGGTGAGCGCCCCCCAAGCATTACCCGTCTCTGAATACTCATTATCATACAGGCTCAACCACGTGAGCTGTAGAGTAAACTGTTGCCAAAGATCTCAAAGTGGCGCTGGGCTTGCAATCTGTGCGACCCAGAAAAGACCAACAGTAGTCCTAACCCACCCATAGCCAGGAGGCTAAAGGCGATTGAGCCATTCCCTTCTTAAACGAGCCTTACTGCAAATAGGAGTCCTTGTAAAGTGGTATCCCAAAAACAAATGGAACTTGAGTTTAAATAATTTTTACAACTTTCAAAGCCAATTTAAATGTATAAATGTAGAATTAAATTTATCATGCCCAATAAAATAAAAGATTAACTAACTGTGGTAGCTACTTTTGCTGCCAGGGTCTCCATTGTGCTAGCTGTAGAACCCAATTATGAAATAGCCATCCCAGAAATAGTAGCAGCAGTGGCCACCACCGCTATAACAGCAACAACGGCAACAGTGATGTCAGTCTCTTCTGGAGCGTGTTAGCATCATCTGTGTCTAACTGCCATGGTCCACTGGCATGGACGCAGCTCCAGGAACACGAACCACCAAGGCCCATTTTTCTTGATCCCAGCACTACTTAGGCTGGCAGGTCTGCAAAAGAACTAAGAACCATAAAGAAAACAAAAACAAAAACAGCAAACAAGGAGCAGAACTAATGGTCTCATTAATGGGTCCATTCAAGCTCACAAATTTTAAGATGTCTTCAAAAGAGGCTAGATGAATTTCAGGAGGCCAATAGATGTTGCACAGAGCCATTCCTGAAAAGTAGGTACTACACCAGCTTGAAGAGGGTTGCAAAATGTGAAAAGGCTTAGCTGGCATGTTACTGTTAACAAATGAAGGTCATTGACCTTCGGGGTTATCCTTAATCTCCAAGGTGTGACACATTCTTAACATTTTTGAAAAAAGTTACCATACATTACCTTCTGAAGAATCCAACCACATGGCTACAGTCCCTAGGCTTACAATAATGTTTGCCAAGGCTGGCCGTATTGGGCTCTCAATCCCCATTGGCATCAGAAGGGGAGAGTTTTTTACGAAGGCCCAATAGGTCTCTGCCATGTTGGGCTTCAGCAGCAGCCACAGGGCGCACGCAGCGTTCAGGAACCCAAAGAGGAACTTCATTGTCCTGCGGAAAGACACAAACAGATCCCCGGGCCCACACCAACACCGGATCGGGTCCCCTCCAAGTGCCAGTAGAAAGGTCCTTCCATCGCACCAGAGGATGATTTGCAACAGGAGCCCTCCAGTGCTTATCTGCAGCAGATACTCCAGCAGAATCCACCGATAAAAAATTTAAAATATATAAAACAAGGGAAAGAATAGAATGTGGAGAGGAGAGATGAGCCCCTAGCTCCCCCCTTTTTACTTTAGAAATATATGTTTTTAAGGTATGATGGCAGCATTCTACTATAGCCTGTCCTTGAGGATTATAAGGAATACCAGTCTTATTAACAATAGAAAAGTCTTGGCAGAATTTTGAAAATCCCGTACTGCTGTAGGCGGGACCATTATCAGTCTTTATGCATTTTGGCACTCCCATGTAAGCAAAAGCATTAAGGCAATGATTCTTTACATCCTTAATCTTTTCCCCTGAATGAGCAGAAGCAAAAATTAGAGAAGAATATGTATCAATAGACACATGGATATATTGTAATTTTCCAAAGGAAGGCACGTGCGTGACGTCCATCTGCCACACATGGTTAGGTAAAAGTCCTCGGGGATTAACTCCCAAATGAGGAACAGGTAAAAATTCAACACAAATAGGACATGATTTAACTATCTGGATGGCTTGTTCCCGGGTTATGCCTGTATGATGACGAAGAGATCCAGCATTAAGATGATAACGTTGATGCAACTGAGTAGCCTTATCAAAGGTGGAGCAAATTAATGTGACAGCCATACGAGTAATGGCGTCAGCCCTCTGATTACCTTCACTTAGAGGTCCAGGCAATTGAGTGTGAGCTCTAATATGGCCCACATAAAGGTTATGTGAGCGGGACCATATAAGTCCTTGCACTTGCAATAAATATTCATGAATGGGAGAAATGGATGGTATGTAGGCTGTTGTCTCCAAAGGCATAATGGCATGTGCCACATATTGACTATCAGTATAAATATTTACACTCTCATCAGAAAACATCTGTAAAGCAAGCAACAGCGCCTGTACCTCTGCCATTTGGGCAGAAGTGCCCTGGACTTTTATTCTCTTTACTATGTTACCAGAAACCACCACAGCAAAACCACGTGAAGTGCCATCAGTAAATACTACACGGGCCTGAGGAATAGGAGTCATCTGTACTATCTTGGGAAATATAACAGGATGCAATTTAAAAAAATGACACACATCATTGGAGGGGTAGTGAGTATCAAACCGACCCTGCATGGAGCATGTCAATATGGTCCAATCATTATCATTAGCTTGCAACCATGCTATTTGAGACTGGGTGTATGGGGTCACCACAATATCTGGCTCCTTACCGAAAGTTTGAACACTGATCTTGATTCCCTTAAATATAATCTGAGCAACAGCCTGTGGATAAGGAGTAATGGTTTTTGCTGGAGAAGCTGGGGAATGTACCCATAGAATAGGACCTGTTTGCCAAAACACTCCAGTAGGTGAATGAGTAAAACAAAATACCAAATACAATAAGGGAGAAGAAAGATCTATATACTGCACGTGAGCCTGTTCCAGGGCCTCTTGCACTCGTTGTAGGGCTACACGTCCTTCAGCTGTTAGTTTACGGGGAGATAAAGGGTCAGGGTCGCCCTTTAAGATGTCATACAAAGGGCGAAGCTGACCTGTTGGAATTTTTAAAGTGGACCGAAGCCATTGAATATCTCCCAGAAAGGTTTGGAAATCATTAAGCGTGCGTAGCTGATCCATACGCAGAGTAATCTTTTGTGGACGTATGCCCGTGCGTAGCAATTCATGACCTAAATAATGATAGGGAAAAGATATCTGTACCTTTTCTGGGGCAATCTGTAAATTAGCCAGGCTAAGAACCTCTTGTAATTTAGAAAAGGCATCAAAAACAAGTTTTTTATCTTTAGCAGCCAATAAAATATCATCCATATGAGTCAATCACAATTAAATGCCAATGTTTAGGAATTGTCACAGGAGCAGGCAAGCCAGGTTGTGTTGCTCCCATGAGAAGCATGGTTTTATTTACAGCTCTAAGATCCTGTAATAGCCGCCATTTTCCTGACTTCTTCTTAATAACAAATATAGGTGAGTTCCAAGGTGAAGTGGAAGGAATGATATGCCCAGCATCTAACTGTTCCTTAACTAATGTGTTTGCAGCCTCCAGTTTTTCTTTAGTAAGGGGCCACTGCTCCACCCATACAGGGTCATCACTCTTCCAAGTGATTTTTATTGGTTGTATAATCGAAGGCTGCTGCGCAGTGACCCCTATGGAAAAGACCCTAATCCTCTTGTATCCCCAGGACCTCTAATGACACAGTTTTTGTCTGCTACAGGGAGCGGGTCTCCTTGCAACATTTTCCCTAAGCCTCTGCCTGGGCAGTAGCCTTGACTTTTCAGCATCTGTTGTACAGGCTGTGTAGTAAGCACAGCTCCCATACCATCTAACACATCCCGTCCCCACAAGTTCACTGGAATGTCAGGTAGCACAAAGGGTTGAAAAGTTCCTGCATGACCTTCCTCATCCTTCCAATCTAAAAGTAGCCTGCTCTGTAATGGTGTCTGAGCTGTGCCGATACCTTGTAGGTTAGAGGTAGAATTTTTAAGGGGCCAAGCTTCGGGCCAAAGTTTTAAAGAAATAACTGAAGTGTCAGCACCAGTATCTAAAAGACCCTGAAAATTGTGATCATTAACTTTTAAATTTAGCATGGGTCTTTGTTCTAAGGTGGAAACCCAGCATGCTAGAGGGCCCGTAGAGCCGAATCCACCCTCACCTCTATGTGGTTTAAGAAAAGGATTATTAGTATGAAAGCGAGGCATCAAAAGCAGTTGTGCTATGCGAGCACCCTGGGGAATAATTGTCACCCCTTTACCAGCCTCAACCATGATTCTAATTTCTCCTTCAGAGTCTTCATCTATCACTCCTGGAATTACTCTAATACCTTGCATAAGAGCACTGCTCCTGCCCAAAATCAGGCCTAAGGACCCTGCAGGTAGTGGGCCCATAACTCCAGTACCGAGAACCTGGGGGCCCATCTGAGGCGTTAATACTGCTCTGGTGGAGGAGCAGAGGTCCAATCCTGCACTCCCGGGGGTGCCTCTGATAAGGTCTTGGACAGAAAGGGATTCCTTCGAGGAACGAACTGGATGGGATGGTGGGAAACTGGGGTTGGGACAGGTGTATCCAGGGCTCCGTACACCTGGCTTCGGGGGGGTCCGGAGCGGACCCCGCTGCCCGTTTCCCGACGGCAGTAACATTTTTCCCTGAGCATCAACCTTAGATCGGCACCCATTACTCCAGTGATGGCCCTTTTTACATCGCGGGCAAAGTCCCGGCGTTTTTGCCATAGCTTGTGCTCCAGGACAATTATTCTTAACATGACCTTGCTGGCCGCATCCAAAACAGATTTTTGGGCGGGTTCCTCCAGAATTATTCCCCCTTATGGCTGAAGCCATTACCTGTCCCATGATGTGATGGCCATCTATATTTCTACATAGTTTAAGATAATCATTTAAGCTCTTATTTTTATGAGATCTAATGGCCTCCTTGCAATACTTATTGGCATTTTCAAAGGCCAGTTGCTTTACTATGGGCATGGCTTGATCAACATCCCCAAATACTCTCCCTGCTAATTGAAGCAGGCGATCTACAAATTCTGCAAATGGTTCTGATGGCCCTTGAATGACTTTAGATAGTTGTTCACCAGCAGCTTTATTAGGCAGCCCTTTCCATGCTCTGGTAGCGGCTACACTAATCTGTGCATAAACTGCGGGATCATACAAAATCTGTGCTTGTAAAGTGGCATACTGCCCTGTACCCGTGAGCATCTCAAGATTTCGAGCCGGGAAACCTGCAGCAGCATTTCTATTAGCTGTAGTTTGACAATGCTCTTGGAACTCACTCCTCCAAATTAAATAATCCCCCCCAGAGAGAGCAGCGCGACACAACTGCATCCAATCACTAGGGGTACAATTTAAGGCAGAAAAGGATTCAAGTATAGCGGTGGTAAAAGGAGCATGAGGCCCATATGACATTACCGCTTCCTTAAGCTGTTTAATGCTTTTAAAATCTAAAGGATTATGTTCCCTTTGCCTCTGTCCTTGAGCATTTTGAGTCTCTATAACCGGGTAAGCAACTCCCCCCGTTAACCCCTCTATGGGTGAGGAAGGAAGGACCTCCGTGTTGCAAAAGTCAAGGTTATGGGTTGGAGGTCTATCCTTGCGAGAAATCTTCTGTGATTTCCCTCTTAGGCATCTAGCATCCTTTTCTGATCTGACTTCTACATCATTACCCTCTGAAGATGACTCTGCAGAATCAGAAGACGACTCTGACGAATCAGGAACATCAGAAGTTTCAAGGGATCTGAGAGCCTCCTCTATCTGAGACTCCTCCAACACAGCTTTAGCTTCAGTTAAATGTTCTTGGACTTCAATATCATCACTAAGCAATGCATCTTTAACCAAGCGCCACAAAGAAAAAGTAGCTAAGGATACGGAATCAGGCCCTTCTTTATGCAAATATTTTTGTAAGTCAACCTTGACCTGTTCCCAATCTGGTATATTAAATCCTCCGGAGACCAGAAACCAAGGACTAACATTCCGGAGCATTTGAATAAAATCTTTAGCCGTCTTGCTCTTAATGATAGTGCCTTGCCGCCTCAACAGTCCAATTATTTGTTCCTCGAGGAGTGACTGTGAGCTAGCTGCACCCATTTCAATACAATTCACCCGTACCTTTTTTCTTTAAAATGCTGGCCAGCCTTGTGGGGTGTCCGTCAGCTCGTCCCTTCTTTCTCAGATCTCGGTAACGTCTTGGTAGAATCTCGGTGGGACCTCCATTTGTAACGGTAACGCCCGCGTTACTGTCACCCGTTCACCATGTCCGAGCGAGGGGCTGCGGATAAAAAATAGAGACAAGAAACAGCGAGTCATTCGCCACGGCTGTAAGCCGGGTGCCAGCCGAATGCCGTTTATTGAAAGAGGGAGGAAACCTTAAATACAGGCTTACAGCACAATGGCGGATCCCCGGAGGGCAGAAGTTTGCTACTGAATGTTCTACATTCTTGCATCTAAGCTGTTAACGCCCAATATGCAGGATACACAAACAAGGAACTTCCCTAAAGCATTCAGGAGGGTGGATACCGGCAGGGAATTAGAATAGGGAGGACATCTGGTCAAGGTCGGCAAGCAGGCAACGGCTTTACTCAATATGGGAGGAGACCAGGGCCCTACAATGGGGATCACAGGATCATTGACTCTTTGACTCAAAACGTTTTGTTAGGGTTTTTGTTGTTGTTGTTGTTTTGTTTTTAGCTTACAGGTCCTTTGGGTACACACTGTGGTTTCTGGTTTTGTGTTTTTATGAAATTCCTGTGTGTGTGAACATGTGTGTCTCAGCTTCTATGTGTGTTCCCAGTGGGTTTTTTTTCCGCTCTTTTTTTCCCTCTGTTTCTTTGTTTTATCCTATTCTGACTTGTTTGTTGTTATTTTATCTTATTTTATTATTACTCTTTAGATGCCTACTGGTTTTCTAATGAGGCAGAAAGGCTGTGGATCTGGATGTGAGGGGAGGTGAGAAGGAATCAGACAAGTTGTGGTAAGGGAAACCATAGTCAGAATATATTGTATGAAAAATATTTCTAATAAAAGAAAAATAGAAAAAAGAAGTCACAATGTAACATTTAATGGGAAGAATACAATGTTTCTGACTTCCCTTCTGTGGAGGCAACTCCTCCCTTGGTTCCTTCAGTCCTGCCTACAACCATTGGGGGAACTCTGGACACAGCCTCTTGACTTTGCCACCAAACCTCAGCACCTTATCATTGCAGTTCTGATATGTGTAACACAACGGGGCCAGACCAGAGAACCTGCTTAATATGTGGATTACTTCTCATGGGATGCAAAATGTCTCATGAAAATTCTGTTTTCATTAGTCTGACTGGTGTTCAAGAACCTGTAGATAGACTTAGTAAATATTCCAGATAAATCTTTTAAACTTCAAACTTGAAAGAGAGCTTGAGCAGCATTTTCCCTGTGTGCCCAGGTCAGGGTGGAACTGGAGTTGCACGTGGGAAGATTGGCTCTTAACTCATTTGAGATCCTCCCAATTTCACTTTTACAGACAGCATTATGAACCAGTGTTCCACCAGTTATTACATAGTGCTTTAAGTCATAGAAAAGAGGACCAGAGTGGGAGCTAAGAGCTCAGGATTCAGTCTTGTTCTGCCCTTGCTCTGGTTCCCATGTGGGCCTCCTTACATTTACATATGGTAAATTGTGTTTGCCTCTATTTCCTAATCTGCAAAATGAGAACATTTGGCCTTGTGATTTCTAACCCATTAACCATATTATTTATCTATAATTATTAAGCCAATCTTTTAAATTATGATATAATTGAGAACATATGTTACTAGGAAAATAACAAGAACACAAATATTAACTGTAGAAGATTTTGTGGTTCAACACTAGCAAAAACAGCATGCTGTTCAATTATGATCTTGTTACCCTGATTTTTTTTTTTTTTTTTTTGGTTTTTTGAGACAGGGTTTCTCTGTGTAGCTTTGCACCGTTTCCTGGAACTCACTTGGTAGCCCAGGCTGGCCTTGAACTCACAGAGATCCACCTGGCTCTGCCTCGAGTGCTGGGATTAAAGGCGTGCGCCACCACCGCCCGGCTACCCTGATTTTTAAAAGTAAACCTACAGCTAGACATACTCCATGTTTCTGAGAAAGAATCCAAGACAGGCAGCTGTAGGAAACCTGACAGCCTTTAGTAGCTGTTAATAGTTACTAAGTTAGTCAATGTGATCTCATTCTTTACTGTTAGAAATGAAAGAATACAGAATAACTCTAACCAGTGGGGGCAGCTGAGATTAGGCTGTCAGTCACTTATTTTAAGTGAGTGAGTATAAGATCTTCTGTGTTTGTGGTCTGTAGGGGTAGTTGTCTGTACCCTGAAGCATTGCCCCAGTAGGCAGCAGGTAACTGCTAGGTATCTGCCCCCACCCTGGGGCATGGCCAAGATGGGGACTCTTTAAGATCTAGGATGAGTACATGCTCACTCTATCTTGGCTACCTCGTGGTCTTGGATGCTGGTGCTCAGATCAAGGCAGAGTTCTCCAGAGAACTGTGTTGGACCATGCCCCACCCCTCCTAGATTCTGCAACCAACTCCTTTATGCTTGTTGTGAGCCAACCCAGAATAAATTCCTTTGATTATCAGATAGACTCTGTGGAATTTCCTCATTACCTGGTGCCCATGTGGGGCCTCTGCCCTTAGCCTCCATGGCTACTATGGCACATTTTCCATGCTTCCCCTGAATGAATTTAGTAAAATATCAGCCTTAGATAAATTGCACTGTTATGGATTCTTGTATATTAATACAAATGTAAAATTATATTTGTCATATTGTATGTATGCTCTAACTCTGTTTAGGATATTTCATATATTGATACATATTTAGGATTATTGTCATATTGCATATTGCACTACGTTTGCTTAAGTTATTTTGTGTATTGTCACAATTTTGAGGTCATTGCTCTTTTACTATGCATTTGCTTACAGACTGTTTATCTTGTTTACATGAAGCCTTAGTCCTTAGGTTATTTAGGTAGATAAGACTTAGAGATTTATAGTTACCTATGATTGTCATCTCTATAGTTATATTAGTTAGGTTATCTAGATTTATAGATACATAGGTCAGATGGATAGGTAATCCTCAAACACTTCATGGACCTAGAGAATATGGCATTTAAATACCTTAGAATTCTGTTGACATGAGACATGATTGCTCCTGCTAGCACCAATTTGATTCTGAGAGAATGTTGGGCTTCTGAGACATTTCTGTTTGGAAATTTGTCTTTTTGGCATAAAATGGCCTACTAGGCAAAGAACTGCCTTTGCCTTGACTGCTGACAGTATGGATGCTTGCTGTGGGATGTTCTGTATGGCAAATGTGTTGCTAATTAGTCAATAAATAAAACACTGATTGGCCATTGGCTAGGCAGGAAGTGTAGGCGGGACAAGGAGGAGAATAAAGCTGGGAAGTGGAAGGCTGAGTCAGAGAGACACTGCCAGCCACCAAGATGACAAACAGCATGTGAAGATGCCGGTAAGCCACGAGCTATGTGGCAAGGTATAGATTAATAGAAATGGATTAATTTAAGCTGTAAGAACAGCTAGCAAGAAGCCTGCCACGGCCATACAGTTTGTAACCAATATAAGTCTCTGTGTTTACTTGGTTGGGTCTGAGGCTGTGGGACTGGCAGGTGAGAGAGATTTGTCCTGACTGTGGGCCAGGCAGGAAAACTCTAGCTACAGATGCTGTCCTTTCTGGATGAGTAGGACACAAGGAAAAGCAACTACTAAACTCTACCAAGACAGGATAAGATGGTGTTTCAAAATTTCTGCTTCTAAAAATGGTCTGTCAGATACTCTAGGTCTACAGCCAATTTGAATGCACCAATGATGCTGAGAAACTTTAGATGACTGTTCAGGCTGCCAGCTGTCTCTGTCTACTCTCACAAGACTCCCAAAAGTTGCTTGCATCCATCTTCTGTTTTCTCAGGTATTATTACATTCCTTCTCAGGTCTTTGATGGGATTGAACACTAACAGTTACAGTTACAATCTTCTCCTATCTTAGGCAGAACATATTAGATTCAAATTCTTCAGGATAGGACACCTTTTGAAATTATCTCTGTAACATGCCATTTACCTATGCTCTAGATTTTAATATATGTCTCTTCTTTGATATTGCTCTTGTTGGTTGTAGTTCCAGTTGTTTATGCCATTACTCTTTATTTCTCCTTTATAATTATTCCTATTAGATATAGTTTTGTGTTAAGTTAAAACTTTCTTCCTTAGACAAAAGGGGGAGATGTAGGGATGGTTGTCTGTACCCTAAGCACTGCCCCTAGTAGGCAGCAGGTAACTTCTAGGTACCTGCCCCTCCTGGGGAGTGGCTGAAACGGGGACCCCTTAAGACCTGGGATGAGTACATGCTCACTCTCTCTTGGCTACCTCATGGTCTTGGATGCTGGTACTGTGGATCAAGACAGAGTTCTCCAGAGAACTGCATTGGACCACATTCCATTCCTCCTGGATTCCATGACCAACTCTTTTATGCTTATTATGAGTTAACCCAGAATAAATTCCTTTGATTATCAGATAGACTCCATGGAATTTCCTCATTAGTGGTCTATAGTTGACTTTAGAACCATGGATTACTATAATATACATGAGAGAATTGACATGTGTAATCTGCACAGGAATAACTGTATGTGCTAGTTAGTAATTTATTTAATTAATAATTAGTAATTATTTGGTGGGTAATTAGTAATTTATTTGGTGAGTTGAGGTTTAAATGCATAACTTTTTCATGTCTTTAGGAGAGTTCTCTGTAATTCCAAATATCACCCTTTTTGGCAAATTATACAGAACCATGATTTCTATATCAAAATTTAGAATGAAACTCAAGTTATTTTCAACATTTTTTGGGTCACATTTAAACTCATAAAAGTCTTCTGCTGAATTGTAGTAGAGTCTGGGTTTGAATTCCTTATGGAGTTCAACATTTTGACAGTTACAAAGTGTTGGTTAGTGGGTACGAAGTTACAGATAGTTAGGAGAAAGAAGTCTCGGCGTGCTACTGCACAGAAGACAACTAGAGCTAAGGATGATAAACTGAATATTTCAAAAAGCTAGAGAAAGGAATTTGGACGTTTTCATACTGAGCGTAGTTTGGCTGTTCTTCTTCCAAGATCTACCTGTTCTGTAGTTTCACCAGCGATTCAAGCCAGGAAGAACCGCTGTCAAGGTCATTTGGTTATTGTCAGTCCTCTCTGGCCTTCACATGGCCACCTTCTCCAGTTGTCTGCTGAGTGTGCTTCTTATAAGCAGCTTACAATACAGTAGCTAGCTTCTTCAAAGACAATAGGAGAGAAGAGAATCTCACAGTCAGACTGTGGTCATAAGCAGTATCAATCATGTATTGGGCAGGATTCCTCTAGAGTCTGGCTCAGTGGTTCTTAACCTACCTAATGCTGTGACCCTTTAATACAGTTTCTCATGCTGTGATGACCCTCAACCATAAAATTATTTTTATGGATACTTCATGAAATAACTGTAATTTTCTGCTGTTATGAGTCAAAAATATATTATATGCAGGATAATGTGACCCCTTTGAAAGGGTTGTTCAAGGAACAGAATTGATATAGATATATAGAAAGGGAAATTATTAGAGTTACTTATAGGCTGTGATCGTGCTAGTCTAACAAGGACTATCTACCAAAAGGAAGTCTTAAATCCAGTAGTTGTTCAGTCCATGAGACTGGATGTCTCAGTTGGTCTTCCAGTATATGCCAGAATCCTGAAGAAATAGGTTCTAATGCCACTGAAGGAATGGATTTGCCAGCAAGAGTGAGGGCAAGCTTCCTTTTCCCATGTTCTTTCTATAGGCTGCCAGCAGAAGGTATGGTCCAGATTAAAGGCAGATCTTCCCACCCCAAAAGATCCTGATTAAAAGTGGGTCTTCCTACTTCAAATTATTTAATTAAGAAAAAAATCTTCAGATGTACCCAGCTGCTAGAGTTTTAGTAAATTCCAGATGTAGTCACATTGACAATCAAGAATAGCTATCACATACATATTCTCACTTTTACTGTATGCTACTCTTGCTCACAAGAAAGGTAGAGAATCATGCAGAGACATAAACACTAGAGAAGCAGAGACCATGGCAATGAGCATGCAATCTTCTTTCCACTGCTATGTAAGTTTTCCTGTAGAGACGTGAACACACATCTATTCACCCCACATTGGGTGCCAATTTTGACTCCATCAAAATCAATCTTGGTGAACCAATAAGTTTATTGGGCCTATTTTAACAGCATGAATGAGGGAATACTTAATACTTAAGAGTGATTACTCAAAGGTGAATGCATCACCAAAAAGCCACGCCAGCATGGAGATGGTGAAAACTCACAGGAGCTCTATCACCAAAGCTCCCTACATGACCTGCAGGCAGCTCAGAAAGTACAGCTTCCTCTTCCCTGTGACTGCTGATCATATCATCTTGGGGAAGGACCATGTGATCCTTAGAAATACCAGCTTCCTGGGACTTGTATGTTTTGCTTGCTTCCTGCCTCTTAGTAGCCTCCTTCCTCACTCTAAAAAGGAATATTTTGATTGAGGGAAAACTGCTACACAATCACCAAGCGCAGAATCCATGTTCTCTGGACTTCATCTTTCCAAGTTCTGTCTCCTGCAGGCTTTGTCATGCGTTTTCAGATTTCCTCACAGCTTAAAGATGCAGCAGGGCAAATAAGACATTGATGTCTATGTGATTATTTTGTAGAATTCTCATAGAATCTCATGTATGAGGAACTGTTAATTTCATCATGGAGAAAAATAAGATGCAAACACAGGTAAAAAGTATTCACATAAAACCAGGAACCGAGTACAGATGATTTCTGCTGATACTTCTCTTTTAGCATTTAACTGGTACTCCAGCCAGGGCAAAATAAATAAATAAATAAGTAAGTAAATAAATAAATAAATAAACAAATAGCTCTTATAAATAATAGGAAGACTTAGAAATTATAATTTTTTACATATTATCTATGTCAAAAATACAAGAAAACCATTGAATTTTTATTACTTTGGTATTTATTAAATACTAGTGAAAATTTAAAATATAACAGAAAAATTAGTCCAGCACAAAACATATTAATTAAATATTTAGCAACCAATTCACATATAAAACATAATATCTAATTTTACTAAAAAAATAAAAATAAATTTTGAGAGAACCATGTAGATGCCTTAACAGGCTGCTCAGTCTTCTTTCAGAGACCAGGCTTCAATTTCAGTTTCCCAAGACTGGACAGGCAGTTTCTGAGGAGGAGCCATAAACAAAAGGACAATCAATCTCCAACACTTCCAACAGCAAGGATGAGGAGGCCTGGTACATGCAGTCCAGGCCTGAGCCATAAAACAGCTCAAGATGATAACTAAATAAGGACAAAGCCTGAGACTTGCCCAGGCTTGCCCAAAAATGGAAAATTGTATCCCTGATCAGCCTCTGACTAGCCCCGGCCAATTAGAACATACTAATATGATTGCCACTTGCTTAAGCCAATCATATGTAAGATGAGCTAACTTCCTTGGACACTTCCCTTAGTTAGTCTTAAAGGGAGCCCTCACTTCCCTCTGTGGGGTCTTTGCCATCTTGCCTTTGTGTGGGATGGCAGGCCCCAGCATGCTAGAATAATAAACGCTCTTGTTAATTGCATATGTGGATGGTGGTCTTTTGTGGGACTTCTCCAGGACTCTAACAAATTTCATAAAAATAGAAATTCTCTACAGAGTTGTTTATAAATTTATTGAGATTCTGATTAACAGCCTCAATGGTATTGTTCTTAGAAGCTGAAAGTATCATTTTAAATTCCATTGAGAAGAAACAACCTCATGACAAGACTTAAAAAATGACAAAAAAATGTTTCCACTCAGTTGTATTATCAGAACAAAAGGCAATCAGTGGCATAACCAGAAGTAAAACATAAAGATGTTATACTTATTCATAATTCAGCCTATATATGAAGAGAACTCAACCTTGAGGATAAATCACAGCCTGAGGCCTGGTGAGTCATCTGTTCTGAACACATCAGAGCCAGGACTGAGAGGAGGCAAAAGTGGAGTCTAGGACATGAAATTTAAAATCTCTTCTCTTCCCTTTCCCCTCTTCTTCCATCCTTTGTCTTCTTGGTACATATACTGGCTACTTTTATATCAACTTGACATAAGACAGAATCATTGGAGAAGAGGGAATTGAGACCATATCCCCACTAGCTTGGCCTGTGGGCAAGCCTGTAGGTACATATTCTTGATTGATGACTGATGTGTGAGGGGCCAGCTCACTGTGGGAAGTACCACCCCTAGGCCAGTGGACCTGGGTTCTATGAGATAGCAGCTCAGCAAGCCATAAGAAATAAGTCAATAAGCAGCATTGTACTTAAATATTGCACAAAAAGAGACCATCTTGCCCAATCCTAGTTTAGGGTTTAGATTAATACATGTAGGCTAAAGGATCCCACAAATTAAGATCTAAATTAAATCCTCTTGACCATGAGATCTTAGTGACATTTTTATCCTCAAAGAGCTTTATTTATAATTACTCTTGACAGTCATCTATTTGTCCCTTGGTAAATACAGAACCATTAACAGAAACTCCATGGCTGAAATTAATCTTTCTGAAATTATCTCACATACTTCTTTGCTTTGATTAAATCTGAGAATGGTGTATTTCTTAAAATTTGATCAAGTCGTACACTGTCATCTGAAGATAAGATCTGTGTGCTTTGTTTTCTTTGAACTGCAAATAAATCACTACTCAGCTATTAAACAATTTTCTATAATCCTCATATGAGAAAAAAATTAAAAAGGTAACTATTCAATTTGTCTTCCCATGTTTGTTGTTATCCTCTATGCTGACAGCCACTTCCTATTATCTAGCAAGTGATGGCTGGAGATTTTCTTCATTCTTCCACATTTTGACATTGCTTTAAATGACTCAGCATCAGTGCAGATGCCCACACAGAACCCTTCCTCTCTGCTCTATATTGTTCTCATCTTCAAAGGTCTCCTTTCTGTTGTGAGAATTCGATTCGGCCCACTGCATCAGCGTCCCATTTCATCTTTCTTCCTCTTTACTCAGAGTTATCGCACAGCCTGAATAAATTCTTTCTCTAAATTGTTCCACATACAACATCTGTCTTCCAAACAGGCCACAACTTCCTCTTCCTGATGCGTGTTCAGTTATATAGTCTGGTGATTCTAGGACCCCATGACTTCTATTCTACTGAAACCTTCAGTGTTTCTGTCTGTTTGAAGTTTGCTTTCTCCTCTCCATGAAGTCCTCTTACATTATTGAAAGTCTTGAAATCCCAGCAGCCTCTTTTATACTGTTTGTACATATACAAGCTTCATCTCATGACTACAGATTCTCCACATACACAATGAAGAGAATGAACAAATATTTGAATTGGTCATTCCACAGAATCATCATAATCACCAACCCGGGTAGACCTTCAAACTTGGCTCAGTTTCTAATACAATAGGGTGTTGTTTTGTTTTGGTCAGTATATATTTCCCTGTCCAAAACCAAATTTAACTCATTAACCTTTTCTACTCCACAGAAAAGAGAAAATGGGAAGGCTGAGATCTTTCTTTATTCTCTAAATCCACATGTTATTATGTAAATTCTAATTGATTATATCCTCATTTTGGTGTAATAGAAGGTCTAGAGCTGGGCATGATAGCTCATCCCTGTAATTCTAGAAAGGCTGAAACACAAGGATTACCATGAGTTTGAAGCTAACCTAAGATGCATAAAGAATTTCAGGCCATCTAGGGCTATGCCATGTGAGACCCTATCTAAAAAAAGGGGGGGGGGTGAGGAAGGTGGAAACTTGGTTCAGCGGGTATAGGAGCTTGATGTTAAGACGACAACCTGAGTTTGACCTCCATGATGCCATGTTGGAAGGAAGGGATTGACTCCTGAAAGTTGTCTTCTGACTTCCACATACATGCCATGGTGTATATCCCCCCCCCAACACAAAGATAAACAAGTGTAATTTTTTTAAAATAAAGAAAGAGAGCTTTCTCCAACTGGATCCTATATTCTCATCTTTTGTGTTACATGTTGCTACTTCAATTTCTGTGTGGTTCAACAACTTAGTCTTAATTGAATCTTGGCCATTAAAATGTAAGTAAGAACAAATATTTCTCATATAAATACCTCCAGAGGTAATCTTAACTATTTTATTGAAGAATAATTTAGCCACAATGAAATATATAATAGATTTCAGTAGCACATTTGTATACAGCAAAATATAAATCGTGCAAATCATACCTTATTCCTGTGTTACGACAAATTCAGGGAAAAAGAAAGAACAAACAATAAAGGAGTAAAGATAATGAGAGAAAATGAGGATATGAAATAATAACAAGGAACGTAGAAATGCAAAGCAATTGGGAATTAGGAGAGTTTTATTTTGTAGTCTTTGGGAAACTTTCACTAAAGACCTCTAAAATTATGCCCCACTTCAGTTACAAATAGGCTACCTTCTACTTACACTAGCAATGTGTTTGTTTTTGATACATTTAGAAATGGCAGTCCTAATTAAGGTTTTTAGCATAAATTATGCAATATTGTTATTATTTGGCTGCCTTAGAAGGTGAAGTTGAATAATTATGGCTACCAGAAAAGTTTTATACAGTTACAATACCCACTCTGAAATGGTGGAGCTTCACACTGGATTTTCCACTTTCACTATGGAATGTGCTTTTACACGCTTCTCCACCATTCAAACCAAGAGCCAATGACAGAGCTAGTACTAGAGACACAATTAGCTTAGTAGCCTCCTTCATAACTGAATATATGCTCATTGAGACATACTATAGACCCTAGGTCTGGTTAATTTCCATGGGTAATATTTTTAATTTCCAAGATTTTTTTAAATAATAAAGTTTATTTTTTTTAAAAAAGCATAAGTTTTGATTAATTTTTAAAAGTATAGAAAACATCTTTGTAACTACATACTTTTACTTTGTAGTGTCTTGAAAGAAAAATGTCCCCTATAGTCTCAGGCTTTTGACCATTGGTCCCTAGTTGGTACCAGTGTCAGAATGGGTTTAGATGGTACAGCCCTTGCTAAAGAAAGTACGCCAGTGGGGGTGGGCCTTGAGATTAAAAGCCTTACACCACTTTCTGCTTGTTCTCTCTGCCTCCTGCTTGCATTTGAACATGTGACCTCTCTGCTTCACGCTTCTGCCACTATGCCTGCCTCTTGCTGCCATGCTTCCTTACGTGATGAGCTCTCATCTCTCTGGAACTATAAGCTAAAATATACTTTTTCTTCCAAAAGTTACTTTTGGTCATGGTGTTTCATCACAGAAACAGAAAAATAATTAATACTTATTTAGAGGACAGGAAGTACAACAAGACTTGTATGTATTTATCTGTCAACGAAATGTCTTACTAATATATTCCTGGAGAAGCAGGGCATAACTATCCTGTGAATTTCTGGGAAAAGACACACCTACTGTGAGTCATATGTATCTATGAGTTGGTAGAATGTGATGTTAGATATATGCACAGACTAGTTGAAATTATAGCAGTGTCATATCTGTGCACAAAAAAGATATCTGCCTGTAAAAATTGGTACTAGCTTTTCCTGCCTCTTAGGTAGAACTATAATGATAATGAAATATGAAAATGAATGAAATACTTAAAAAAAGTTTGAAGGGTAATAATCTAGCTTTCATTTTTTTATACTTTTCATTTTTAAAACAATTTAAATTTATTAGGAAATTTTTCTTTCAAAGTTTGTAGCATGAGGACTATCCAAAGTAAAACTATGTGACTGTAATCCACAATGATCTATAAAATAATTGTACTGCAGATGGTATCTGCATGCTACAAAAAAATGGAACAGTAATGATTAAATGGGCTTGGGGAGAGGAGGAAAGAGTAGAGGTGGGGAAAACAGGGAGGAATTACTAGCACTAAAGGCCATTTGAAAAAGCTTCATGGAAACCTACTATTGTAGAAGTTTCCACATATATGTCAAAATGGAGTTATCCTCCAAAGGGGGAACAAGACCCCAGCTAGATACGATATGGTACCCAATAAAATCCCCAGTACCTTGAATGAGTCACCTTATTGATTTTTGGCCAACAGGTTCCCATAACCCCTCTCCCTAAACATTACAAGCTATAGCCAATACTGTTGGTGACGCCCCACAAATTGATGGTAAAACACTATTGTTGAAGACACTATATTTGAAATACAGAACATGGAGAAAGCTAGCTGAAGACACTATGCATACTACCAGAAAACAGAAGTAGTCATCAGTATAACCAATTATGAACCCTGTGTGTTATCTGGCAAGATATGTCACTCTTGTAACAGTGGTAGGGATGTTATGGGAGTAACCAATCACTCTTTTGCTGGATTTAAGGCCTGCTCCACGAGATGGAGCCCACACGGTAAATGAGGCCAAGAACCCATAGCTAGATAGACCATGGGACCTGGTGGAAAACTTACAACTATTCTGATAAATGGACATAGGGGTTTTAAAAAAAAGATTCCCAATGGTATGTTGCTATGCCCATAGATCAGCTCAGCCATCATCAGAGAAGCTTCTTCTTTCAGATGACAATTAACAAAGAAACCAACAACTAGCCAATAGAGAGAGAATAAGAGACTTTAAAATGCTCAGCCCTATATTGGATGTCTACGTCACATCCCTCATAAAGGTTCAGAGATCTATGCAGAAAGGGGGCAGAATGACTGTAAGGGCTGCAGATGGATGACTTCAAGGAAACGGTGCTTTCCAGACCCAACAGTAGATGCACACATGGATCCACAGTGGCCAACAGTGTGCACAAGATCTACACAATCTCAAGCCAGACAAAAATCCCTGCATAGAAAAGTGAAGGTAGGCATAAAGTCTCACCCCCAGCTGAGGAGCTATTGGTATTTGATTGCTTCTGGGAGATACAAAGTTAGCTTCCTTTGACGGAATTGCACCTGGTACATTGACCACACTCCAGGGCAAGCATCATACCTGGGAGAAGTTGGCCAACACAAACTGGATACAATGTGGTGGGTTTGTTGCTGCTGCTGCTGCTGCTGCTGCTGTTGTTGTTGTTGGTGGTGTGTGTGTGTGTGTGTGTGTGTGTGTGTGTGTGTGTGTGTGTGTGTTTGAGGGGGGAGAATATATGATGTTGGGTGACTAGGGAGGTAGGGAAAAATCTGGAAGTAACTAGAGGAGTGGGATGAAAATGATTGAAATATTTTGTATGGAATTCTCAACAAATAAATAAACACATTATTTTAAAACAATGGAATGTAGTTGAACTATGATCTCAAAGAGATAGGAAACACAATGACAGACATTTTAGAATAGCTACTTCGAATTTCAAGGGAGAAGATGAGAATTACAACATAATAACGATAAAATTATGCCATTTTTTTTTGCCCTCCAATCTGGGAATACTTATAAAAATGCCTTGGGACAATCACAGCAGGGTGTGAATTACTTGAGAGGAGTGCATAGTTTATGTAATACACAATAGTAGGTGGCTTCATATCCTGGGATTTAGTGTGATCTGAAAATGACATTTCAGCCCAAGGTAAACCTGAAAGTCACTCTCTGCTGCAGTTAATATCAACCAGAAGTATTTCACAGGTACTGGAATCTGCCAATCCCTCCACACCCACAAATAACTTTCCTATTGTCAACTCAGATAAAGAGAAAATGCCCACATTTTATTTTGTTCTTTCATGAAATAAAAGAAAAAGATAAAAGAGGAGAATGGGAAGGGGTAAAGAAAATCTCTCACCTCTAAACTACTTTTGTAGAATTAAAAAAGCACTGGGTACTTTATGTGAAAAACCCTGTCCAGAAAGAAGTCAAAATGTATTCACATTCTACACAAGTCTCTTTGAATGTTCAGAACATCTATTTTCAATGAATTACTGCTTATTGGATGGAAATTTTAGGACAATTTTAAGAAAAAAATTGAATTTTTTACTTCATTAATGCTGCTCCGCTTTTTATGTAATCTTGGGTATTTTTTTCTATTATTTCTTAAAAATTTTAAACAATTCCTCATCTTGGAGTCTTCTATTTTCAGCTCGCTTACATAGATTTCTTTCATTATTTTAATATATTCAGATATTGAATTTTACCATTTTTACCACATTAATTGAGGCAATTTTTTGTTTTCATTTTAAAAGTGTTTTAGTGTTGTGTTTTATATTAATGGATTTTTTTTCAACTGGAAACATCTCTGCTTTTCTATCAACCAATGGACTCTGTTAGAAGATGGACCCAATGAAAGCCTGCTTCTCCAGTAGCAATCTATTTAGTCAACCTCTTCACCTCAGTCAGTCACTGTAGGCTTGTTCCCAGTGAGTAGTTGAATAAGATAAAGTGATATGTCACTCATGAGGTTGTGCTACAAAAGACTGTGCTTTGAGTTCAATCTATCAGTGTAGACTCATTTGAGAGAAAGTCAGGTGCCATTCTTAATTACTTTTTAAATTAAAATATAATTATATCATTTTCCTTTTCCCTTTTCCCTCCTCTATCCCCTCCCATGTCCTCTTTCTCCAACTCTCCCATGTTTCCTCTCTCTTGCAAATTGATAGCCTCTTTTTCCTGTGATTTTATATATATATATATATATATATATATATATATATATATATGCATATATATGCATAAATACATAATTATAATCTGCCAAGTCTGTTTTTGTTGTTTATATGTGTATGGCTCAGGACTCTGTATTGGATAACCAGTCAAAGTCAAGGAGACTCATCCCTGGGAGATACTAGTTCTTCCTCTTTCCTTATTAGTCATTAGTTAGTTCTTTATCTAGGTGTGGGACCCTTTGAGATCCCCCCTTCTTCATTAGCATGTCTACTGATATTGACATTGTTTCAGTCTTGTTTACTTAACCATTTCTAGGAGAAAAAAACCTACAGATTTCCTAATTTTTGGTTCTTACAATCTTTCTTCCCCGTGGTCTGCAATATTCCTTGAGCTTTAGCTGTAGAACTGTGCTGTGGATATATCCACTGGGGCTGGGGTCCCATGACCTGCTGATCTCTGCATTGTGTCCAGTAACGGTTTTCTGTAATGGTTTCCATTTCCTGCAAAAGTTTTTTTGGAGCAGCCTTATAGAGAGGCCAATGTTAAGAGGAACCAAAACTTCCTGACTCCAACTGATAAGAAACTTGAGAATCACACCAAGGAACAGCTGTAGGCAGATGAGACCTCTAATGAATAGATGTTTCAGCCTCTTCTTATCATCCTCATTGAATACATTCCATGAAGGACTGGGTGAAGATGGGTGTAAAGTCCATATGCTTTTGTGAACTAGGGAGAGCTGGTAGTAATTACCCTCAAGTTTTCCTTCTCTCTTTGGTGCTGTGGACCAAATATTCTAGCCAAGCTGCCTTATCAAGGGACTCATAAGACAGTTCCTGTTAATCTCATAGTGGTGGGCTTTGCAATCAGGAGTAGCATCATTCAAACAAGGCCATTGAAACTACAGTGGTCATACCACCTTCTTGGCCCCATAACACCTGACTCATACCGGCTCGGGTTGCTCACTCTGTGTCTAAATTCAACCTCTACTTGATGGTATCCAGTGTCCTCCTGTCCTGACTATAAGGATGTGACTTACCTGCTGTCATTCTGATCTGTCCCATTTGAATGATGTGGGTTCAACCATCCATCTCTGTAACCCTCCCTGGAAAGCCTTCCCCAGCAGTGGCTTAGAGGGGAAATCCATCATGACCTAGCTGGGCTGGCTGGTTACCTGACTCTCAGAAACCATATGAAACAATAAATGTTTATAGTTTTAATCTAGTAAGTTTTGGGGTGAGTTATTACGTGTCAGTAACTCATGTATCATGAATTTCAATTTCAATATGCGTTGACTCATAAAAACAATTTTAAATCTATTTTTGACAAACAGCTATAGTGTAGAATTTTCTTTCTTTTATTATTTCTTTATTTTTTATATTATGCTTACACCTGACTCATAACATGTATTAGAGAATATTCTATCATTTTCTATTTTCTGGAAATGTCTATGAGAACTTAGAATGCTCTCTCTCCCTTTAAGTAAAATTATATATAAACATTTCTTAAGACTCTGGATTATCTTAAAGCTTCTATTGTTTTATCTTCCCTAGTTATTTATGCTACATTTTATTTTCTCCAATTTTCACATTTCTTGTTTCTGTACTTCTTGTACTCTCTTCTGACATTCTCTGTCTCTCAAATCAGTCATTAGTAACGAGTGTTATCAAATTTACTATTGTCTTCAGAAAATCAAATTTCTATTTCTTTAGCATTTGTAGTATCTCTTGTGTTCCCTTATTGTCTCCTTATTCTACTCTTCCGTGTTTTTATGGTTTTAAAAATACAAAGCTGAAATCTTAATCTGAAGCCTTATCATTAATTTTCAGCCTTTCAATATTCAACATTATGAATTTCCAAGAAACATTTCAGTATATTTTATAATTTTGATATGTTTTGTTGTTATTATTATTCATGTATAAATGTTTCCATTTCCATTATTCTTCGACTTAATAATTGTTTAAACTTTAGAATACTCCAGAACACTTTCTCTTTTTTTAATTCTTCTCTCATATATTATATCCTGACCACAGTTACCCCCTCTCCTCTCCTCCCAGGCCCTCCCCACCACCTCCCATCTCTGCGAGTTTCACTCCTCCATTTCCCTTTAGAAAAGAGCAGGCCTCCCAGGGATCTCAACCAAACATGGCATAACAAGTGACAATAAAACTCATATCAAGGCTGGATGAGGCAACCCAGTAGGAGGAAAAGGGTCCCAAAAGCAGGCAAAGAGTCAGAGATAGTCCCTGCTCCCACTGTTAGGAGTTCCACAAGGACACCAAACTACACAATCATAACATATATGCAGAGGACTTAGCTCTCAGACCATGTAGGGTCTGTGATTGCTGCTTCAGTCTCTGTGAGCCCCTATGAGCCCTGGTTAGTTGATTCTGTGGGCTGCAGAACACTTACTTTTAATGAATAAACACAGTCTAGCAATGAGCCTACAGTAGCTTTTGCTAGTGTCAGAAATGATGAACTACTAACACTGGGAACACTGATGTCTTTTCTCCCTCTGCAACCTGCATAGCACTTTCCAGCACTACAAAGGCTAGCCAGCAGGGGGACAGATTCCTGGCCAATTCTAGACCCATTTCTTAATGTCCTGCAACTGAAGTGAATGGTGTCTTCAGCACTAGCATCATACCTTGTAGTTATGATTAGCAGCCCAGAACTGGTCTCACACGCTACTCACCTTTCTTGCGTGCGTGTGACTGTGTGAGTGTGTGCCACGTATGTGTGGGTGCCTGCAGAATACAGAAGGTGTTGGATCTCCTGGAGCTGGAGCTACAAGTGGCTGTGAGACACCTGATGAGGATGCTTGGAATTCAGGGCCCCTTGAAGAGCAGTGCTCTTATCCTCTTAGCCATCTTTCCAGCCCTCTCTACTGTTTGGGTTTAGGTCTACCTAGCATCTCTTCATTCAACACTTCATCATTTTTTTCTTGATCATTGTGGTTTAAATGATTTTCTCCTAAACTGTAAACTATGACCTCAGCTCATCAGAACAGTTTTTATTTAGAAACACAGGTGAAAGGATTCTCAGTCACCATGTTTTAGGAATTTCTCTTGTCGTTTAACTTCAGGTCCTGGAAAAAAAAACTGTGGCAAGTTCTAGCAGATTATACAGGAGGAGATATTGGAATACATGTTCTGGATAGATGAGCACAGTCAGTGTAGAGTAAGTAGCTTTCTAGGATTAGGATGGAAACTTAAAAGCTTGCCACGGTGTTCTAATCTTGGCTGCTCATGTAATCCCCTGAAGGTTTTAAGGGTACAACTATGCCTGGACTCTGCTAACCTCTACCCAATTTATTTGGTATAGTATGAGAGTCAGGGATATGCTCAGAAATACCAGGGAAAGTATTTGGGGCAATTTTCAACAGGGACTATCAGAGAATCTTATGATTGTATTTATTAGGGAATCATGTGAACAAGTTTTATAGGTGAACCAACAAATCTTGCTAGAGGCCAGAAGCCAGACGATCAGGGTATAGTCATCAGTGTGAGATACTCTCATCCCACCCACTGGAAAATAAGAGAATAATTCAGTATCAACAGATATGCTCCTTTATATTAGGAAGAAATGAAAACTATATCCATCTTTAAGTACAGAGATTCTCCTATACCCTTAAAACTTTCCATTAAATTGTGTTAAATATAGATCTGCCTGCTCCTTTGTGAGCTTAACAAATAAAATATCATGACCTTTATTATTTTCTTGATAAATGTAACTAAGTATATGTAATATCTGTAACTCAAGAGAGCACTGATAACTAAATCCAGGTCATAAAGATCTCATTGTTATTAATGTGAACCATGCTTCCAAAACACATTGTATTTATCCAGTTGCTATATGATATACATTTTTTGGGAGTTTTTTCAAGACAGGTTTTCTCTGGGTAACAGCCTTGGCTGTCCTGGAACTTGTTTTGTAGACCAGGCTGGTCTTGAACTCATAGAGATCCACTTGCCTCCCCTTCTTGAGTGCTAGGATTAAAGGTATGTACCACCATACCCAGCTATGATATACATTCTTAAGCATATGGCATAACCTCTAACAGGTCCAAACAATACCATGTGCCATTTCTCTGAGAAACTAAAGGAAATCTGTACCATAAATGAAGTGGCCTGTTACATCTTAAGACTATATTCTGATTTTGTACTCATAGAAATTAAGAATCTAAGCAAAAAAATGCTTTAAAATATTAAATTTTACTGATCTTGAAAATTCTATCTTATTTTACACAACAAAAAATGAATAGAGGTTTTATTCCCTGAGGAGAAATTAATACATAATTCAAAAATTATCTATTTTTCTACACATTAATCCTATGTCTTCTCATTTGGAAACATCACACACACACACACACACACACACACACACACACACTCACACAGATAGAGAGAGAGAGATTTTTTTCAAGTGTTCCATTCATTAATCATTGGAGAATAGATTGTCTTAGTTGTTACTGTAAAATGAAAGGATTCTTATCAGATTCGCTTACATGAACAAAAATATTGTTTAGAAATAGAGTTCAGCTAAACATTAACAGACTGATGTCTCAAGTCTTTAAAAATTCAACAAGTCCTCAGTTCCATTTAGGACAGCTGTTCTCAACCTGTGGGTCGCAACCCCTTTTGGAGTTAAACAACCCTCTTACACGGGTTGCCTGAGACCATCTACATATCAGATATTTAAGATTTATAACAAGAGCAAAATTATAGTTATGAGGTAGCAACAAAAATAATTTTATGGTTGGGGATCACCATGAGGAACTGTATTAAGAGGTCACAGCGTTAGGAAGGCTGAGAACCACTGAATGGAGAAGTTTTGTCTTAGGGCTCATACTGAAATTAATTTGCATGGACTCCACATGCTGCTCAGTGTAAGGATAGTGCCATGGTAACAGTAAATTCAATGGGTCTCTTTGCCTTTAGAAGCATAACAATGCAGGATGTCAAATTTATTCAGTAATATTTGTAATGTGAACCTTGTCTGTGAATATTAACTGTTCAAAATAACTGACAATTATATTTTACTACTGAAACCAACATCTGAGTCATCTATAACAAGCTAAGAAGATAGAAGAATCCACTGTATGCGTTTTGCATTCTGTTGGAACTGTATATGAATAGGAATCAAAACAGGAACTCGTTGCAATTTAATAAAGCAACTTACTGTGTACAATGAATTGACAATCATTTTAAA
Source organism: Peromyscus eremicus (assembly GCF_949786415.1). Taxonomy (NCBI): domain Eukaryota; kingdom Metazoa; phylum Chordata; class Mammalia; order Rodentia; family Cricetidae; genus Peromyscus; species Peromyscus eremicus. Next base: position 54,609,762 of record NC_081435.1, on the reverse strand, counting down.
GACTTGCTTTATTGTTTTTAGTTGTATTTATGCATGTGTGTCTTCGTGGAGGTAGGTTCACATGTGTACAGACATATATCCAAGAAGATAAGAGACATCAGATATGCTGGAGCTGGAGTTAGAGTGAGCTGCCAAACATGAGTGCTGGGAACTGAACTTGGGTCCTCTGGCAGAGCAGAAAGTACTCTTAGCTGCCAAGTTAATTTCTTTAGGCCTGAATCAACAATCTTAAAACAATTAATATATATGATTCATGTTTCCTAACATGTTAGCAGCTCTGACATGTTAAAATTATTTCTGAAAGTATAATTTGAAATTACTAGATATGGTGCTATGTAAAATTTCAGAGGCGTTTTTACATAAGAAATTATACACATTCACTACTGTCCATACTTTGATCCCAGAAAAATCCCATGATCAGTATGTCAATGATCTTTACATAAAGATTGCACACAAACTTAATTGGTAGCCTCTTACCTTCTAAAAAGTTGTACAATGCTTACCAGAGACCTTGAGCTTGTCCAGGACCCTCGTATTCCCTTTACAACTTGCCAGACCTGGGACTCCTCCATGCCAGGGCCCTCTATCTCATCCAAGGGGTATGGAGACACAAGTAACCTACTTGCACTCCCAGATAGAGCTTTCTCCTACTCTGATTGCTCTGAGGCTACTTTTCAAAGATGATGACCTATCCCATCCCCTCTTCCACATTTTGGGATTATCAGACCAGACAGCCCTCATTCCCAGGGAGCCTCTAGCTATCTCTACACAAGTCCAGTTGCTCTACAGATGATTGTGCTGGATCCATCATCCAGCCAGGCCCATGTATCTTGTGCTCTGATCCAGGCTGGAGTCAACTTGACCATAATCTGCCTGCATCCTCCCCAATTCCAAGACCCGTTCCTGAGACCACACACTAGGAGGCCTGGCAGAGGAGCCCTGACTGTGCTTTTCATACCTCCAGGGTCAGGCTGGGTAGCACGTGCTATGCACCGACCCAGTTTGCCATGTCCACATTAGACTCATAACTCACACCAGAAGTTCACATGCCCAGGTCTCATCCCTAAGACAATATGAAAGATAGACAGTATGCCTCACCCAAACCCACCAGTCCTATAAACCTGTTCTTCAGTGAGAATTACTTAGGTAGACTCCAAGACATAGAACTTAAAAGAACAACTGTAAACTTTATCAGAGAACTCAAGGAGTTCAAGGAAGTTACAAACATGTCAGTGACATTAAAGATCCAGATGTGAGAACTGAATTCAGTAAGTGCATAGAAATATTGCAGGACTCGAGCTGAAACGAAGGGGAGAAAGACTAACAAGTAGGACAGATCGAGAAGATAGATCGTCAGGACTCAAAAATGAGGTAGAGAAGTAATACAGCTCAAGAAGAGATTATGAAAATCCTTTTAAACCTTAGAAAAAGAAACTGCAAGAACTCTGGGACACCATGGGGAGATACAGAGTCTACTTTCAAAAATCAATAACCTCTCTATACACCAACAACAAACTCAAGGAGAAAGAGATTATGGACACACTTCCATGCACAACAAACTCAAAGAAAATGAAATATCTAGGAATAAATCTAACCAAGGAAGTGAAAGACCGCTACAGCAACAACTTCAAACCTCTGAAGAGCCGGAGAAGGAAGTGGAAATGAAGTGTGAGGTTTGGGAGTGCGGGAGAGGGAAGTGGCAGGATGCAAGTTATTAAGAAGTGGGATATGAGAAAGGGTGGACTTCAATTTTAGAGGGGGAAAAGAGGCCAATACGGAAGGAAAGGAATGGAGGAGAGAGGAGAGAAAAATAATGTTTAGCATGCTTGAAAAAGTGTTAAAGCTGCTGGAGATATGGCTCCTCAGTATTTAAGAGCCTTGGATGCTTTGCAGAGGATCTGGGCTTGAGTCCCAGACCACACAGCGTAGCTCACAAGCACCTGTAACTCCAGTTCTGGGGAACCTGATGCTCTTGCAGTTTCTTTTTCTAAGGTTTAAAAGGATTTTCATAATCTCTTCTTGAGCTGTATTACTTCTCTACCTTCTTCTGACCTCAGCTAGCACCAGATGTGTGTGTGGTGCACAGACATCCTTGCAGGCAAAAAAGCCATACACATAAAATAAATAACAATAAAGAAAGAAAAAAGCTATCAAATATCATATTATTTTTTTATTTACCTAAAATTATATAAAATACATATAAGTGTATGTATACATACTATACAGTTTAAATTAATTCATGCCACCTGGGCTGACAATGCCCTAAGAACCATAGATTGTACAACAACAGCAAACCAATACCAGACATGAGAAACCCTCTTTTGAGTTTTCAGTCAGGGGAGTCCAAGAAGTTCTCAAACAGTACAGGCTACTCTGTTGTCCTTTATTGCTTCCAAGAGGTAGTTTCTGGTTCATGGTTTTGTCTTAAAATGTTACCATAGCCGTCTTCATGGGAGTAAGTTTCTGTTGTAAGTGGTTGCTGCTTTCCTTAATCACTAAAGAAGTTAACTATGTTTTCATATGCTCAAGGACCGTTCATATAATTTCAAAGCAGAAGTAGTTATTCAACTCTATGCTCAGTTCTTAGTTACACTGTCTAGCTCTGTACTGTTACATTGTGAGAATTATTCATTGCTTGAGTAGTTAGACATCAGGTCTGGAACTCCTTCAGTCCTTGGACTACACAGGAAAGGAGTACATCACTTTAGAGTTGTATCAACTTCCTGATGCAGCTTAAAATACAGACTATCTTTTTATTAGGTTTGCTTTGACTTGGCAATAATTCTTTTTAAATTAAGATGTTTTTGTTCATTTTATATACCAACCACAGATCCCCCTCTCATCCTTCCTTCTGCTCCCCACCAGCCTCCCCCTGCCATCCCACCTCCATTCCCCTCCTCCAAAAAGGTAAGGCCTCCCATGGGGAGTCAGCAGAGCCTGGTACGTGCAGTTGAGGCCCCACCCCCATGCATCAAGGCTGTGCAAGGTGTCCCACCATAGGTAATGGGCTCTAAAAAGCCAGCTCTCAACTTGGTAAAAATTCTAGTGATTATTTCAATACATAGAGGTAGGTAAGTAGGAAGAATTAGGCCAAAGAAAATGTTCCATGCATTCCTCAGTCATCCCATGTCATTTGACCATGTGCTCAAAGCAGGAATTGAGATGACAGCTGTTTGTTCTAGCAACACTTCATTTAATGAGTAAGTATAATTATGTATCTCATATGCTTAGCATGTGAGATACCACACTTGATACAGGGGGGAATGCAGAAATGTAAAGGCACAGTATTTACAGCCTAGTGGTATAGGAAGACTTGGTCTCATTAATAGATTAAAACTACTGTAATCAAAGGTTATAAATAGGATTCCAAAGAGTGTTACCTGAGTGAAAAAAGCATATGTTTATTCTGGTGAGGTTGGGGAACTGTGGAAACAATCATAGGCAGAGAATACCATAGCAGAAAATGCATTGCGGAAAAGAAATTATAGGAAAAGGGGGGAAGTAAACAGAACCAGAGACTATAAAGCTTTCTCACATTTGGAAAACAGCAGAAGAGTTATCCCAGGCTGAGTTGGTTAAATCAAGCAAGTTACCTTGGTTCTGTGGGAATGATAAGCATGCTCTCTTTTGAAATGACCCACCACTCCATGCCCTGTGCCAGATTTGATCAAACACATCTATAAAGTCTATATAAATGCCCATTTCTAAAAATTTCCTTGCACTTTATGGCTTGAAATAGGTGATTTCGAGTGCCATTTCTGAGGGTGAAATACACGGCAGTGAAAGTTTCTAGACAGAAAAACTCAGCATGCCTTCTAAGGAAGAGGTACTCAGTGAAATTATTTTTTGGATAAATCAAATTCATTGAAATAAGTTAAATATATCCACAGAAGGCTATAAATTCCTAACTAAAATATTTTAATGCTAGTTAGCAACTAAATTAAGTATCTTTATAGATATTTTTCAAGTCATATGATTCTTTACTAAAACTAATAATAAATATTTGGTAGTAAAGTCCTTTCTTGTGCAGTGGCTGGTGGTTCCTACAGAAACTCACAAGTGTTTAATGTGCAGAGAATAAGTGACTGAAAGAAAAGTGCTCAGCCACAAATGGGATGTCTACAGCATCCCTCACCCAAGCCTCAGGAACCATAGCAAAAGAGGTTATAGGAAGATTGTAAGAGCCAGAGGTCAGGGAGCACCAGAGAAAACAGCATCTTCTGGACATGACAGGACCACTGTGCCCACGAACTCCAAGAAGCTGTGGTTGCTTGCACAAGACCCACACAAGATCAAACCAGTCAATATTCTAGCACAGAGGGGTTGGGGAGGCTCTTGAGTCCTCTCCCCTAACTGAGGAACTGGCTACCCTCAGAATAGCCAGAAGTGGATGAGTGGCACAAATTGGAATCTATGGGTTATTAAAAATAAAAATAAAATTTAAAAAAGAAGACATCAAGTTAGGCAGCAGGAAAGTGGGGTGGATATCAGAGAAATTAAGGAGAAACATTAGAGGTAAATGTGATCAAATACATTGTATGAAATTCTCAAAGAATTAATAAAAGCTTTTTTTTTTGTTTTGTTTTTTTCCAGACAGGGTTTCTCTGTGTAGTTTTGTGCCTTTCCTGGAACTCACTCTGTATTCCAGGCTGGCCTTGAACTCACAGAGAATAAATGCATTTTTGACAAACATGTACAATATAGTCATGCCAGGGAATAAAGTAATTGATGATGTGACTTCTTGTGTTTTTTATTTAAATTCATTTTTTCACATTCCCATACATGTCTAAAGACAATTTTGAATACCCTTACTCCCTGCCCTCCTTTTGTCTTGCCTCCCTTCAGTCCCCTTTCCTCCTACAAGTCCCCCTTTCACACTCATGCATTTGTGTCTTATTTTGAGACCCACTGAGTTTAACCTGGGCTGTCTGTGTGATGAGAAGTTTGGAACTCTTCATTGGAGCCTAGTGGGCTCATTGGTGGTGAGGAGATTTTTAAAATATGTATTTAATTGTTGAAAGATTTCAGGCAGGCAGACATGAAGATACACTTGTTGCTTCTGTGTCTATTCTGATGACCCCTAACTTCAGCTGCAGAAGTAGACATATCCTTCACTACTAATCATCTCCAAGGACTGGAGTTATAGATCTTCCTTACCTGCTCTGAGTATTGTGTGATGAAGTTAGCCCCAGCAGGGTAGGTAATTTCCCAAGGGGAATTTTCTGACCTTTGGTGAGAGGGGATGGAGGTAGAAAGACACAGGTAACTGGATGAATTCTTTTGCATCCCATACGTCAAGTGAAAATTTCCAAGAATTATCTTGTATATTTCTCTGGAGGTGTGGATATTACCAAGGCCCAGTGACCACAGAAATAACCTCAGCAATGAAAGTGCCTTTTCACTAAATGTTTCCTTTTTGGTTCTCCTTTTCCTGTCTGTCAATTTCTAAGATAATTTTCTAATTAAGCATCCTACATTTGTATCCTTATTACAAGCTCTCTATTCTCAGCAACCAGAATAATGCAAAAAACATTCTTCCTATCTTGTAATTTATGAAGATCAGGGTCAAAAATTCAAGTATTAAAAATTGTTACCTTCAGTCTTTTTTTAAGAAACTGCATTTGTTGAATAGTTTTATTCATTGATGTGTTATTTGGCCACAGTTGTATTCTTAAAAGAAAATAGTTATAAACCTTTAAAATCATCTAGTCTAGTAAATGTCAAGCTGCTTTTATTTGCTCATCATGATGATTAAATAAAACATTACATTTTATTCCTGCATTACAGGTACATATTCATACATGTATATCTGTATATGTATGAATGTGTATATGTGTTGTATGGTTTCAGCATCTTCCCCTTTCTGTACTTCTCAGAGAACACTTTAAATACTTCCTTAAATGCTAACTAAATTCTCATTGTACAAGGACAGAAGGAGACAAGCTATAAAGAAAACAGGTAAGAAGGAACATGCCCAGCCCTAGGTTTCCTCTATAAGGATTGAGATTATGAGAAATGATGTGTAATATGGGAAGAAATTGAATAAAGAAGGAAAACAATATAGTTAATAGAAGGCAAAGAAATAGTATCATTGATAAAAGGGAATTATTTGGGTGTAAGAGAGCAGAGCCTCTCACTGTCTCAGTCTAGAAATGACTAAGGATATTCTAGAATAGAGGCCCCTAGTCTGTGTGTTTTATGGCCAGATGTCTCACCATGGAAAAATGCTTAAAGTGGGAACATTCAACAGTGTTCTAGACTGGAGACCACACACCACTGAATTATATAGGATACAGATTCATGTGCCTATGATTAAAAGAGATTATCTGTCTAAAGAAACAATAACCACCCTGTTAATGGGACCTAGCTCATAGCAATTTCTATTCCTGATGGAGGACTGGAAGTCTTTAATTAGCCAAAGTTGAGGGGAAAAAACAAAACAAAAATAAAAGACCATATATTCTACACTTATAAAATTAAGAAGAGTGAAATAGATTCATGGTTTGTAAGACAGAAATGACTCCTCAAAAGTAACAAAGTGAAAAGATAAAGATCACAGTATATAACTTGTTTTCTCCCCAACATATTCTAGTCTCAAAGTCTTAACAATTAAAAATGTAAATGCTTTAAATTTTCTGAAAAGGCACACAGGGTAAAATTTTTTAAATTGAAAATAGATTATTTTCTCATACAACATATTCTGATTATATTTTCCCCTGCCTCCTCTCCTCTCCATTCCTTTAACCTCCCCTCCCCACTCTGGAGCCACTCCCTTTCTGTCTCTCATTAGAAAAGAACAGGCTTCTAAGAGAACAACTAAACACGACAAAATAAAATATAAAACAAAGCAAAACTCTCATACTGAAGTTGGACACAGCAACCCAACAGAAAGAAAAGAGTCTCAAGAGCAGGCACAAGAGTCAGAGACCCACTTGTTCACACAGTCAGGAGTCCCATCAAAATACTAAGCTAAAAGCTCTAATATATACACAGAGGACCTGGTGTAGACCCGTGTCAGCCCTGTACTTGCTGCTTCAGTCTCTGTGAACTCATATGTGCCTTGCTTAGTTGGTTCAGAGGAACTTGTTCTCCTGGTGTCCTCCATCCCCTTGGACTCTTGTAATCAATCTTTCTGTCTTCTCTTCCATGGGATTCCCTGAGCTCTGAGAAAGGGATTTGATGGAGACTTCCAATTTAGACTCTCTCTCTCTCTTTTGTAATGTCTGGCTGTGGTTCTCAGCATCTGTTCCCATCTGTTGCCATAGGAAGTCTCTCTGATGATGACTGGATAAGACACTGATCTATGATTATAGCAGAATATCATTAGGAGTCATTATATATATATTTTACAATGTATATATATTATATATAATTTTTACTATATATATATATATAAAATTTTTTTGACCAGTAGTGTTTGCTTTTACCCTAGGTCTCTGGGCTATCTAGTCTCTGGTTCTTGGTTACCCAAGCAATTTCAGGTATGGGTTACTTCTCGCGGAGTGGGCTTAAATCAGACATTATTGGCTACTCCCACAAGTTCTGTACCACCATTGCCTTAGCGTATTTTGTAGGCAGGACTCATTGTAGGTCAAAGTTTTTGTGACTGTGTTGGCACTCATGCTTCTCAATAAATCATTTAAAAAATTAAGATCATAATTTTTGACAAGCTAATTTATGCTCTAATTGTGAAGAACAATGTAGTAACAGTATGCTGAACTGAAATATTCAAGCTTAAAAATTGAATTTCAGTATGACATCATTAAAAGTGTCTCAAGTAAAAGTAATCTTAAGGCAATTTTAACACAAAAGAACCCTAATAATTCATATAAGAAACTTTTTTGACAAGGAGCTCAGGAAATAATGGCCAAATTTTTCGGAAAATGGTGGTTTCAAATGAAAGTTGGAAGATAAAACTATGACAATTCTTTGGGGTAAGTTAAGATAAATTTTATCCAAAGGGAAAACTATGAGGTAGAAATAAAACTTTAAAAAAACGAGATTGTTATATAGCTCATCAAATTACAATGCCTACTGTAATGGCTTTATTAAAAGCCATCCAAATCTTTTCAAATCAAACATTTTTCAAAGAAAAGTTTATTTTCCTATTAGATTAGTAGAATAGTCTAAAGGATAGTCTAGACATCATTAATGACTATTACAAGTATTAAAAAATCTTTATCTTATTCATCAGGAATTTCAGTTCCTTAAATATAAAGTGTAATTGAGCCCAGGAACACTGGTGAGGGTTAAAGGTCATGCTAGTCACCTCTTGCTCAGTACTGAATAATCAAGTTATGACTCTAAAATAATGTTAAATGTATAGACTCTTCAAACTATTCTACACAAGGTATTACACTCATTATCTGGCTTAATTAAACAACCCTGCTCTACACTGACTCTGGCACCTCATTGTGGATGATACAAAGATAAGGAGGTGTTCTATGCTTAGATTTTGACATAGAGGTGAAAACATATCTGCAGAAACATCACCAGAACAAAATATGGGATGTGGTAAGTACTGCGATAAAGGTATAGTCAGGTTGTGAGGATGTATCCACTGGGAACAAGCCATTCTATTCTACTCTATCTCATCCTTCAACTGCAGAAAAACAGTCACTCAAACTTCAATTATGCACACACAGCTCCAGTGAACATACTGCTGTTCTATTTGTTCATGGATGACTCTAACCTGCACCAGGATGGGAGCTGTGTCTACCTAGTGACTGTTATATACCTGGTATATAATATTGTGTTGGATTCATGTAGACAAAATTCTAAATGGTCTATTAAATAAGAAACACAGAGCCAAATACAGAGTCAAAAGCTCAAGATATCTGAGCACTAGCGAAGAGCCAAGACCACCTTATCTTACCATTTGCTGCTGTCCTTCCCCTGAGAGAGAGACCTTCTTCCTGTGTCTTGAGTTTTATTGCCTTCCTGTTCTGCCTTCTCATTGGCTCTAAGCCCAGTCACATGACTACCTTGTCATTGCCTGGCTATACAGACCTCCTGGTCTCTGTGGTTGGTACTGGGATTAAAGACTCAAGGGTCACCATGCTTGGCTGTGTCCTTGACCACACAGAGACTCTGCCGCCATGTGATCGGATTAAGGGCGTGGGCTACCACCACCTGACTTCTACTCCCAGCTTGCTAATAACCTCTGATCTCCAGGCAAACTGTATTTATTAACATACAAATAAAATCACATTTCAGGACAATTAAAATATCACCACAGATTCACAAAGGTGTGCTGAGTAATAAATGAACTTAGACTTGCTTACCCAAGATTCCTGTAAGGTCATGCTCACGGCATCCTGTGGTTCTACCCTCCCACCCTCCCAACCTAGCTGCTGCAGTGAAGGCTCAGACCAGGAACAGCTCTGTACTCAACAGCATCTTCCTCCTCCTCCTGAACCACAGGCTGAAGTCTGAATCTCTTTATTAATTCATATAGTTTTCAGCTATTGTGATTGACCTTATGCCAGCAACTACCGCATGTAAAGAATGGAGTCCCTCACTGCTGAAGAGAGTCCATCTATCATTTATATTACACAGAGCAAAGATTAGAAAGTGTTGTTATCTTTAATTCACTTATCGTGGTAACCTCTTCACTGTGAGATCCAATCCTGGGTCTACATTAATTGGATGAAAGGAAATCTTCAGTGACATATTTGGTATTGCAGTCAGAATGCCCATCTCCCTCCTGTGTAGGCCAGACAGACCTTCCTGATAAACACAGATGCAAACATTCTCAATAAAATACTTGCAAACCAAGTTCATGATTATGGTAAGAAGATCATTTATCATGACCAAGTTGGCTTTACTACAGGGGTGCAAGGATGGTTCACATGTGTAAATCAGATGAATATAATTCATTATCACATGAATGGACTTAAAGAAATCATGTAATCATTTCAATAGATATAGTAAAAGCCTTTGACAAAAATCAATCATCTCTTGGTGATAAAATTCATGGAAAGGCTAGGGAGAAAGCACATCTAAACATAATAAAAGCTACATACAAGAAAAAAACCAGTCAATATCACAATAAATGGGAAAAAAACCCTCAAAGTATTCCCACTGAGGTCTGTAAGAAAATAGGGGAGCTACCTCTCCCTAATCCTATTCCATGTCATGGTTGAAGGCTTAGCCAGGACAAAATGACAAGAAAAGGAAATAAAGTGGATACAAGTAAGAAAAGAACCAACATGTTCTTATTTGCAGATGATATCATTCTGTACATGAGACCCCCATGGGCTGCACCCAAAGACCCAAAAGAACCGGTGAACACTTTCAGCAAGGTGACCAGGTTACAAAATCAACACACAATGGCTTCCTTACATGCTAGTACAAGCATACTGAAAAAAGAAATTATGAAAATTATGCCATTCACAATAGCTACCACAAACAAAGAAAGTACCTGGGAATAAATTTAGCCAAGAAAAGAAAGACCTCTACAGTGAAAACTCTAGAATACTAAAGAAAGAAACTGAAGCAGATACTAGAAGATGGAAAGATCCCCTCATGTGCATGGATTAGAAGAAATTAATTTGAAAACAGCTATCCTATATAAAATAAGCTACAGATTTTCTGTAATCCCCAAATCACCCTAGGAAACATCAAAGACTTGGGGAATATCACACAAAAATACCTAAGAGGCAGAGAAAGGAGGAAGGGCTGTGAATATTGGATGGGTAGTGATGAGTTCTTTTGAGTGTGTTCCATACTATTCAACACCATCTGGATCTGGGTGATTACAGGTCACACACCTTTGTTGTCAAAATTACATAGCTGTGGTTGAGTTAAATGTTATTTCATGTCAGTTCTTTTTTTAAGAAATATGTAAAATTAGAATGTGTGTGCTACTAAATAATATGAAAATATACAGATTACAACAGATGAAAATACTAAAAATTATCATTATTAATAATAGTTTATTAATATAGTCAAATTTTTGTTATAGGCATCAACCATGATAAATGTAATGAGGATATTAATTACTTGAGAAGTGAAACAGATACAATAAAATATTATATAGTCTCCTAGCAAAATGTTATTTTTTTAATAATCATTTTAGTTACAGTATAAAAGATGACATCTTGGACACATTTCAATGTTATCACACTCTATGAAACTGAACAGTCTAATTTGGTAAAGCACAGTTCACTGTCTGGCACCATTAATTTCTTAACGAAAGAGGACACACACTGCCAGTGTACCGAGGAGAAAGATACCATCTCTGAAATGGTAAACAATGTTGGAGATTGTCTAATGGTGCTAAATTTGAGAGAATAACAGAGAAAGAATGATACTCGAAAACAGTTTCAGCCTTGCTGTTTGGTTTCTCTGAAATGCCCCAAGAGAGACGGTGACACCTGGTAGCCATGGCAATGCTCCACAGAGCCCCAAGGGGCTTAACTACAGGAAGCTACTCTAGCTCAAGCATCACTTTTAAAAAGGCCACATGTGTGAACAGTTCTCAGAAACTTCAAAGCTAAATAAAACCCTGAAAATAGAACAAAACAAAACCCCCCAAACCACTTGAGCAGCATGCAACTGTCCATGAACAAATATGCAAAGTCCCATAAGCCTTGTGCTATTGATCCTTTTAAAGAAGACAGGATCCTTCTATGTAGCCCAGGATATCTTGAAGGATATCTCTGGATCCTCTTGCCTCAGTGCTATAGCCTTGGTGTGTCTTTGGGGAAACCTGAGCTGCCTATAACAATAAAACATAAATATAAAATTCACTGTCCATGAACTGGTTTACCCCTCGCTTTCTTCCAGCCCCTTATACCTCTATCTCCATCTCCACACTACATATGTCTCCTAAATGTGCATTATTCAGGCTTATACTAGCATTGAATTAAAAAACACACATCCTAAACTTTTCAATGGCTCAGATTTGATGGGTTTTTCACTGTGGTTAAAGGACAGAATATAGGAAAATATGCCCAGTCAAGTGACGCTTGCCTGATATGAAGTTTCTGGCAGTGCCTGTGGTGGGCTTTCTTAAGAGCTTTCCCAGATGGCAGGTGCAGTAAAAAGGGAAGAGAAATGAAAGGTTAAGGGTCAAATATCAAAAATAGAGTCTTGTAAGAACAATTAAAATTGTGCCATTTTATAAATGCAAGTCACTGTGAACTCACCTATAAACAGTTGCAATAATGAAACCTCCTCATAAAAGGAGAAAAAGCCTTATCTCTTAATAAGGAATATGGTCTATGCAGTATAGATTCCAATCCTACCCTGTTCAGTCATTGGTAATCCACAAGGACCTTAAATACATTGTAGCATGCATATTAAATGTCTGTAACATGTATATTAAATGTCACCAAATAAACATTCAGAATGCCAGTCAATTTTGAGTATCGGATTGGATAGTGTTGATTTCTTTTGGGTGTGTTCCATTCCATATTTTGCAGCACCAAACAGAAAATGTAAAATCAAAAGGAAACATTGATTGTCTATGCTAACAATGAATCCTGCCCTTTGGGTAGCCCTGGATTTGAAGGTCATTCTTTCCAAGTTCCTGAATGTTCCTTACAGAGAAAGATACTGAATAGAAACTCCAGAAGAATTGAAAACATCCATTTCAGAATTGAAACAGACAGTTCTGAAGCCAGCACACAGAAAAGAACAACAAAATGTTTTACAAAATAAATTTAGCTTATAAGATAGTTTATATTATTCCCAAAATAAGCGATAGCATCCAATTGCTCACATCAGGCAAATGGAAATTATGGACCCTTCGATGTACATGTTCAGTGTGAGCAGCTGGCTTTGGGCTTATAGTTAGATTATTTTCTTTGTTAGCTATTCAGTCAGCATGGCTACTTTAGGCTCCCGAGCAACCTAACACCATTTACTTTATTTGTGTTACTGTATGATTTATGGCTCAAACAAGATCACCATGTTTGATCAAGACTGAGGACAAGGAGTTTTAGAGGAAGGCAACGTTTTACAAAATTAAATTACTGACCTGTCTTTTCCCAAATCTTCCTTCAAGTAGAATTTCTTCTGCTAAAGTAGGAATGCCACCGAAGCATTTTTGTTCTCTTGAGTCTTGAAGTAATCCATTTCCTCTAAACACAGCAAAGAGCAATTGTTCTCTCTCTCTCTCTCTCTCTCTCTCTCTCTCTCTCTCTCTCTCTCTCCCTCTCTCTCTCTCTTTTCAGAGTTGTCTCTTGGAAAACAATTGCATGATCCCTCTGAAACTTTTATTCAGTATCTTTTTTGGTAAGGCCTCCTGTCTTTACATTTTCCATCTGTGGTGGTTTGAAAAAAAAAATGGGCCTCCAAAGGAGTGGCACTATTAGGAGGTGTGGCCTTGTTGGAGAAAGTGTGTCACTGTGGGAGTAGGCTTTGAGTTCTCCTATGCTTAAGCTACTCCCAGAGTCACAGTCCACTTTCTGTTGCCTTCTGATCAAGATGTAACCAGCACCCTGTCTGCCTATGCACCACCATGTCTGACTGCACACCGCCATATCTGCCTACACACCACCATGCTCCCTACTGTGATAATGGACTGAACCTCTGAACTGTAAGCCACCACCTCAATTAAATGTTTTCCTTTATAAGATTTGCCATGGTCATGGTGTCTCTTCACAGCAATTCTAACTAAGACAGAAGTTGATACTAGGAGTAGGGTGTTGCTGTATTAGGACTGATCTTGTTTTTGTTTGGAGAAATTTGGACTTTGGTACTTTGGGTTAGGAAAGCAGTAGAATGCTTTAAGCACTGCTTAATGGGCCATACTAGTAGGAGCATGGAAGACAGTGGTGCTGAGAGTTATTTGAGCTGTCAGGGGCTGGCTTAAGACATTTCAGAGGAGAAGAATTTTATTATGGTGCCTAGAAATCATTCTTGTAATTTTTGGTGAAGTATGTGGCTACTTTTTGCCCTTGTCTGAAAAGTTTGCCTGAGGCTAAAATGAAGACTTTTGGATTAATTCCATTGGCAGAGGAAATCTCAAAACATCCTACTATAGATTCTGTTTTGTGGTTACTAGTGTTAACTCTGATGAAGATACAATGAAAAGGAGAAAGCTGAGCAAGAAAAAATGTTTGAAGAGAAAAGGAACACCAGGAAGTAGAATGGAGCTATTTCCTGTATTCTAGGAGATGTAGCTTGAGTTTTTCTGCCTGGCCCACAGTCAGGACAAATCTCTCTCACCTGCCAGTCCCACAGCCACTCAGACCCAACCAAGTAAACACAGAGACTTATATTGGTTACAAACTGTATGGCCGTGACAGGCTTCTTGCTAACTGTTCTTACAGCTTAAATTAATCCATTTCGCCAGGCGGTGGTGGCGCACGCCTTTAATCCCAGCACTCGGGAGGCAGAGCCAGGCAGATCTCTGTGAGTTCGAGGCCAGCCTGGGCTACCAAGTGAGTTCCAGAAAAGGCGCAAAGCTACACAGAGAAACCCTGTCTCAAAAAACCAAAAAAAAAAAAAAAATTAATCCATTTCTATAAATCTATACCTTGCCACATGGCTCGTGGCTTACCGGCATCTTCACATGCTGTTTCTCATCATGGCGGCTGGCAGTGTCTCTCTTACTCAGCCTTCCACTTCCCAGCTTTATTCTCCTCCTTGTCCCGCCTACACTTCCTGCCTAGCCAATGGCCAATCAGTGTTTTATTTATTGACTAATTAGCAACACATTTGACATACAGACCATCCCACAGCACTTCCCCCTTTTTTTTTCTTCAAAAAAGAAGGTTTTAACCTTAACAAAGTGAAATTACATATAATTTGGGAATTTGGGCGTAGCTTCTCTTACTGCTTCCTGCTGGAGGGGGGCGCTGTATCTTATGGGGACACAAAGAAAATTTTAGGATCATGGAGTAGTTCGTGAGGGTGTATCGTCTGAGCCAGTCGCCTTGAAATGGTTCTGGATGTTGGATCATCTGGGCCATGATGTCATCGAAGACCTTTCAGGGGGTCTTGGCTGGTCAAACCTGATGTATCTTAATCTGGAACAAATCCAGAGCCTTTGGCTTTCTGTGGGAACAAAAGAGACTCTTTTCCAAAGCAACATATCCTTATATCCAAATTTTGAAGTCAAGGTATCTTTAAAATATACATTTTGGCATAACTCAACAGCTTTTACAATCAAATGTTTTTCTGCAGTTAAAAGTCCCAAAGACAACACAATCCAGATTCTCTGTGTAATATTCATCTTCACGTGGCTTATTTTTTATATTAATTTTACTGTCTCTTTAAAGACTTTATTTTTTAAAACTATGTATTTGTTTATACAACTGTATATATCACCTTTTTTGTCTCTTTCAAGCCTACATATATTTTACACACATTGTAAACTATTACATCTGAATCTGTCTTATTGTGAATCTATTGCTTTAAACTGCTGCAGCTGTGACTGCTGGCTCCGCCCACCTCAGCTTCCCAACATTGCAGTGGTAGTTTACCACCAGCTCTGGGAGCTATCGTGGGTCTATGCTTTTGTCCAAGCAGCCTGTAGCCCAGAAACCTTTTTTTTTTTTGTTTTATACTAGTAAAGGCTAAATCCACCACGCAGCTTAATGTGCCACTTGCAGAGGCCTCATTCCTGCCATACTGCAGCAGGTCAGGGTGCACACTAGGAACCCACCAGTAGCTCAAACCAGCAGGTGCCGCTCATTTGAGAGAGACAATTAGGAAGCTGTTTTTAGCTCCGTTTTAGAATCTTTTTTCTCAGTTTTTAGGTGGAAACTCTTGCCACCACGTTGGACGCCATTTGTAGCTTGAGTTTTCCTGCCTGGCCCACAGTCAGGACAAATCTCTCTCACCTGCCAGTCCCACAGCCACTCAGACCCAACCAAGTAAACACAGAGACTTATATTGGTTACAAACTGTATGGCCGTGGCAGGCTTCTTGCTAACTGTTCTTACAGCTTAAATTAATCCATTTCTATAAATCTATACCTTGCCACATGGCTCATGGCTTACCGGCATCTT
Source organism: Peromyscus eremicus (assembly GCF_949786415.1). NCBI lineage: Eukaryota > Metazoa > Chordata > Mammalia > Rodentia > Cricetidae > Peromyscus > Peromyscus eremicus. The sequence goes on along the minus strand of NC_081435.1, from coordinate 54,593,797 downwards.
CACATGCTGTTTCTCATCATGGTGGCTGGCAGTGTCTCTCTTACTCAGGCTTCTACTTCCCAGCTTTATTCTCCTCCTTGTACCGCCTACACTTCCTGCCTAGCCAATGGCCAATCAGTGTTTTATTTATTGACTAATTAGCAACACATTTGACATACAGACCATCCCACAGCAAGGAGATAAACAGATTAAGAAATGGAATAAAGCTGGGTGGTGGTGGTGCACACCTTTAATCCCAGCACTCGGGAGGCAGAGGCAGGCAGATCTCTGTGAGACATACAGAGCAATGGAATAGAATTGAAGACCCTGACATTAATCCACACACATATGAACACCTGATTTTTGACAAAGAAGCCAAAACTATACAATGGAAAAAAGAAAGTATCTTCAACAAATTGTGCTGGCCTAACTAGATGTCAATATGTAAAAGATTACAAATAGATCCATATCTGTCACCATGCACAAAACTCCAGTCCAAGTAGATCAAAGACCTCAACATAAATCCAATTACACTGAACTTGATAGAAGAGAAAGTAGGAAGTACTTTTGAATGCATTGGCACAGGAGATCACTTCCTAAATATAACACCAGTAGCACAGACACTGAGAACAACAATTAATAAATGGAACCTCTTGAAACTGAGAAGCTTTTGTAGGGCAAAAGACATGGTCAATAAGACAAAAAGACAGCCTACAGAATGGGAAAAGACCTTCACCAACCCCACATCTGACAGAGGACTGATCCCCAAAGTATATAAAGAACTCAAGAAACTAGACATCAAAATACTGAACAATCCAATTAAAAAATGGGCTAAAGAGCTAAACAGAGAATTCTCAAAAGAAGAATCTCAAATGGCTGAAAGACAGTTAAAGAAATGCTCAACATCCTTAATCATCAGAGAAATGCAAATCAAAATGACTCTGAGATACCACCTTACACCTGTCAGAATGGCTATGATCAAAAACACTAATGACAGTCAATGTTGGAGAGGATGCGGAGCAAAGGGATCACTCCTCCACTGTTGGTGGGAATGCAAACTTGTACAACCACTGTGGAAATCAGTATGGTGGTTTCTCAGAAAATTGGGAATCGATCTACCTCAAGACCCAGCCATACCACTCTTGGGCATATACCTAAGGAATGCTCAATCATACCACAAATATATGTTCTAAACTATGTTCATAGCAGCACTATTTGTAATAGCTAGAACCTGGAAACAACCTAGATGCCCGTCAACTGAAGAATGGATTAAGAAAATGTGGTACATATACACAATGGAGTACTACTCAGCAGAGAAAAACAGTGACAGCATGAAATTTGCAGGCAAATGGATGGAACTAGAAAATATCATCCTGAGTGAGGTAATTCAAACCCAGAAGGACAAACATGGTATGTACCCACTCATGAGTGGGTACTAGATATAAAGCAAAGAATAATCAGACTGCAACCCACAGAACCAGGGAGGCTACATAGCAGGGGGGACCCTAGGATGACTGTGGCTTATAGTAAGTTTTGGTCTACAGCCTGGTCTACAAAGGGAGTTCCAGGAAAGGTGCAAAGCTACACAGAGAAGCCCTGTCTTGAAAAACCAAAACAAGAAGATGAAGAAGAAGAAGAAGAAGAAGAAGAAGAAGAAGAAGAAGAAGAAGAAGAAGAGGAGGAGGAGGAGGAGGAGGAGGAGGAGGAGGAGGAGGAGGAAGAAGAAGAAGAAGAAGAAGAAGAAGAAGAAGAAGAAGAAGAAGAAGAAGAAGAAGAAGAAGAAGAAGAAGACGAAGAAGAGAAATGGAATAAAGGGAGTGGTGACCTCAGGGCAAGATTCCACCCAGCTAAGTTTGCAACTTGTAAAAAGGAATTAAAGAAAAGCTTAGAACTGGGTGTGGGAGTACATGCCTTTAACCCCAGCACTTAGAAGGCAGAGGCTGGTGGATCTCTGAGTTTGAGGCCAGCCTGATTTAGAGATCCAGTTATCAGGACAGCCAAGCTTAGGCAGTGAAGGACAGAAAGCTGATGAAGATATAATTGAACAAGGTGGGCATGTTCTAGCTCCAGTGAACAGCAGAACTTGATAGCTTCAGCCACATGGTTCTGTAGTTAAGGATAGAAGAAAGGGGCTAGGAAATTTGCCCCTGAGACTAAGGAAAAATCACTGAGGCCAGAATGTCCCTGAATGGAGGCCATTGCATGAAACTGTGAAGTTGACGCCTGGATTGCCTTGAAGAACCCAACATGTTAGAGATGCCAGAGTTGTAAGATACCCGCCAAGGAAAGCTGCTATGAGGGAGTGGAACCAGTCCAAGAGAAAGAAGTGTGTTGCAGTCAACAAAGCTGAAAGGAGTCGGAGATCTGAAGAACACTTTGACATAAGACATAGAGATGCAGAGTTTGGAGTTTGCCCAGCTGGTTTTCAGTCTTGCTTTGGTCTAGTATTTCCTCACTATACTCCCTTTCCTATGTTTTGGAATGGTAATGGATATCATGTGCCATTATATGTTTGAAGTATGTGATTTGCTTTTTGATTTTGATTTTACAGGGGATTATAGTTAAGAGATTGTCATGTGTCTCAGAAGAGACATTGAACTTTAGACTTTTAAATAAGTTTGAGATTGTTATAGACTATGGGGACTTTTGAAGTTGGACAGAATGCATTTTTGCATTATGATATGGCCATAAGCCTTTGGGGACCAGGGAGTGGGATATGGTGGATTAAAAGAGAATGGTCTCAAAGGGAGTGGCACTATTAGGAGGTGTGACCTTGATGGAAGAAGTATGTCTCTATGGGGATAGGCTTTGAGTTCTCCTATGCTTAAGCTATCCCCATTGTCACAGTCCACTTCCTGTTGCCTTCTGATCAAGATGTAGCCAGCACCATGTCTGCCTGCATGCTGCCATGCTCCCCACCATGATGATAATGGACTGAACCTCTGAATTGCAAGCCGCCACCTCAATTAAATGTTTTCCTTTATAAGAGTCGCCGTGGTCCTGGTGTCTCTTCACAGCAATAGAAACCCTAACTAAGACACTATCTATTTGGTACTACCAAATATTGCATGGGACATTTTGATGTGGAAAAAGAAATCTTTGTTATCAATCCTCAAATGTGATTGGGCACCCACACGCTGATTTGGTGAACTGAAGGCTCTTCTTTCTCTCTGGAAAATTCTCCCAAACTTACAGATTCTTTTTCTTTCCCTCACCTCAACACAGCCACCATCTACACAGTCATACCTTCCCACCTGCCCTGAATCACAGCTTTCTACCTGGCCGTCTGGTGTCTTGATAAACAAGTTTCATGAGCTCAAGTTCAGAAATTCTGAAGCTAAATATTTTATCATTTATACTTTCTAATAAAGTAGGGTGACCATCCTATCCTGCCACACTCAAAACACCAAAAGCTACATTTGCTAATTTCACAAGTATTTTCTGAGTACCTCCCTTCTTTTCAAGATTCCCATATGTTTCAAATATACCTCAAATCTTCAAGTGATTCCACATGGGTCACTCTAATTTCTCCTTTTTGTTCCCAAAGCTTTTACCCTTATTTTTATATCCAATTTGTTCTCTTTTATCTCTGAAAATTTTTAATCTTCTCAATGATTTCTCCTTATTATCCTCTTGGAAAAAAATCAAGAATGTATTTGTTAAGCCAGGTGGTGGTGTACACTTTTAATCCCAGCACTGGGGAGGCAAAGGCAGGTGGATCTCTGAATTTGAGGCCAGCCTGGTCTACAGAATGAGCTCCAGGACAGCCAGAGCTATACAGAGAAACCGATCCCACAAAAAAGAATGTATTTATTTATATAACTAAATCTCCTAGAATAAGGTATAACCTTTCTGAATGATTGGTCCTAGCAGCTCAGAGATTATTACCAAGGCTGAGGCTTCTCCTTGTTTCTTCAGTCACAACCAGACTTTTCCAGATGTGGTCTATCTATCTATAATTCATCATGCATTTGGCTTCCACCCTCTCTAACAGTCTTCTCTCTATAGTTACCAGTGATACTCCGCACACACACCATAATGGTAGTAAGACTACATAACTGTGTAGTCTTCCCCTCACAAGATTTGTTCAATGCACTCAACCTTGTCAACTTTTGCATCTTATATTTTACAATTCCTTTGGTTCCTCATTGAATTCTTCATAGATTGTTCTTATTCACTAACTCAAAAAACTAAGTGTTGGTTTTCATATGGCTCCATCTTCAATTCTAAGCCCTCCCAGTTTCCATGGATAAATTAAAATCAAATGTGCCATCACCAGCTACATCTGTCATTTTAATATTCAAACATGATCTCTCTTTTGAACGTAACAGTGGTTCCTGGATTCTCAAATGACACTTACACTTGACCAGATTAAGTCAGGTACTGTCTCGGGTTCTTTGCCAAGGTTTTGTTTGTAGCTATTATTGCTAGTCTAGCTACTTAGGTGATACTATGAACCTAAAACTGTTCAAAACCTTCTTTATATTTTACTTATTTAATTCTAGTCATTCAAGCTTGTGGACCTTTACAGGATCCCTGAAATCTATGTGATTTGGGGAATAAGGAAATTCCATTACATTTCTATGTGATTGCACAGATTTGGGACTTAAAGTATTCCAACCAGCTCTCTACGCCATAGTGACAGAGATCATTCTGGGAACAACTTGACCTACTCTTTCAAGGTCTTATTGATTAAAATAAGGTCTAAATCCTTGAGTACAGTACATGAAGAACTCCTAAAGTTTACTATTTTTTTCTTTTTAAAGCAGATGTTTTCTACTGACTGCATTCCTATGTCTCTGTACACTGGTGAATTTTCATATACCTTTTGATGCTTGATGAAACTATCAGTTCTTTGAATTCTTTTCTTGCCTTTCATATTCATTCCAGGTAGAGTCAACAATGCCCTTTGTTGTGATATGGCTGTATTCTGCCTACGTGTCTGTTATGTCCTAATTACCTTGAATTGTAATTGTTTACTTTCAGTTTTCCCATTGCACTATATCTCATGTATGTAGTCTTTATATTTCTGAAACATTTCAGAGTCTTTGGAAAATTCACAGTACTTATAGTGAACTACTGGCCATTTACTGATTCGATAATTACTTAACGAAGTTCTCCTAACACACAAGTGCTGAAAATATAGAGTTAAAAAGGCAGGTAAATGAGTTTCTTATGGAGCCAACATTGTAATGAGCCCTCAAAATTACACATTTCAATATTAACATATTAAATTATTACTAAGTCCAGATCATACAGTTATTGATTGATGAGTATTTCTTATCAAATAATTGAATTTTCTTGAGACCTAAGTTAAATGACACTCCATGTTTGTAGTGGCTATTCTTGGCTGTCAACGTGATTACATCTGGAATTCACTAAAATCCAAAAATGGAAGACACATGCCTTTAATCTGAATCTTGAGGCAGGAAGACACACCTTTAACCTGGGTCATACCTTCTGCTGGAATCCTGTATAAGGACATGGAACAAGGAAGCTTTTGCTCTTTGCCTGCTTTCCCTTGCCTTGCTAGCAAATCCATTCCTTCACTGGCATTAGATCCACTTATTTGGGATCCCAGTGTATACTGAAGACTAGCTGAGATAACCAGCCTTGTGGACTGAGCAGCTACTGGATTCTTGGAGCTTCTGTTCACAACCAGCCATGGTTAGATTAGTTGGACTGCAGCCTGTAAGTTATATTCCTTCTATAAGTTCTGTTACTCTAGACTGATACATAACCCTGACTAATACAATGTTTCTCATCAACTTTAAATAAAAATGGAATTATAACATTTGGTATAAAATCCAATATCTTAAAAAAATCCAATTTCTATTTCATTACAATGGTAAATCTCTTTCAGGAAAAGTAAATGAAATCAGAAAAAAGACACAAAGGTGACTTTTTTTCTATGAGGGCTTATTATTTTGATTTATGTATGTGTGCTTGGGCAATTCTCAGTTTTTACCTGCATTGTAGAATCAAACATTTCCTGTCAAGTTCCAGGACAATGTGTTCTAATAAGAACAAAGACAAACTACAAAGCCTATAAAAGTTAGTCAGTAGAATGCTGAAAAGGTTATTTAAGGCAAGTTCAAATTGAGAAACAGTGTTTGCCTACCAAAACCGGCAGTAATATTAGTCAAAGCTAACAATGACAGAGCATTTTCATGTGACTTGCATACTCAACACCCTTAACGTATGCTATATTCACCACTTATATGTAGATGTAATGGTCTTATTAAATAAGAAACACATAGCCAAATGCAGAGTTAAAAGCCCAAGAGGTCAGAGCAGCAGCCAAGAGCTGATACTAAAAACCCTTTCTTACCCTTCACTGCCGTCCTTCCCCTCTGAAAGAGGCCTACTTCCTGTGTGCCTGTCTTTTTATTGACTTTCTGTTCTGCCTTCTCATTGGTTGTAAAACCAACCACATGACCTCCTCGTCACTGCCTGTCTATACAGACCTCTAGGTCTCTATGGTTGGTATTGAGATTAAAGGCATGAAGATAAAACACCTATACACATAAAATAAAATAGAAACACATTTAAAAAGGAAGAATTTTTTTCTTGAACATGTCATGTGATTGGGATTAAAGGTGTGTGCCACCACTGCCTGGCTTCTGCTATGGTTTGCTATTAGCTCTGACCCCCAGGCAACTTTTATTTATTAACATACAAATAAAATCACATTTCAGCACAAATAAAATATCACCATACTTACACATCAAATTATCTAATGTTTTATCTTAGCAGGGGTCACATAGCTTGCAAATGGCAGAGCAGAGGTTCTGGGAAAAAATTCTTCCTTTTTAAATGTGTTTCTATTTTATTTTATGTGTATAGGTGTTTTATGTGCATGTATGTCTGGGCACTAGAGTGCCTAGTGCCCACAGGGGGGCAGAAGAGAGAGCACACAGAGTTACAGATGGTTATGAGCTGTCTTGTGAATGTTGGGAATCAAACCCCGGTCCTCTAGAGTAGCAGTCAGTGCTCTTAACTGCTGAGCCATCTCTCTAGCCAATTAAAAATTCTTACAATGCAACAATGTTACATTTTATTAAAATAGGGTTGCAATACAATAGGATCAACATGATAATTCTTGTTCATTTTTCATAGGTATTTAATAGAAGTCACTGAAAATGTTGACATAAATATGGTAAGCTATTGGGAGAGTGAGCTGAGAATATTAAGGTTAGGCTTAAGGTTAGGGCTAGCCACTAATAATGTACATCCAGAAGCCTTTTTACTTTTAATCCAATGGAGGCATATTTTTCAAAACATTATGAGACTCTTAAAATGTTCTTAATTATATACAAGGAGGTATATGAATTGGCCAGGATATTTAGAAGAAAACAGATTATGCTAATGAGTCAATTCTTATCACTGTAATTAGATGCTTTCCAAACAGCTGTCACGGAAAACACAAACTTCTGTATATCTGCGTCATTCTATTGAATGATTAATAATTCTAGTGGATTTTTTTATGTGCAAAAATTTTGATTGACTCACTCACTTGTATTCATATTGGAACTTTATTTTAGTCCTTTTCCAGAGGGCTGGGGTAGTTAAAAGGCAGAAAGGGGTATTTTTAGTATTTCAATTGTTTGTTGTTACTGCTCCTGTGAATCAGGGCCCAATAAGCTAAGCAGGTCACATTCCCAGCTGTCTCTGAGTTGGTCAGAAAAGTAGATTTACTTTCAATTTGTGGTAATTCTCAGCCCCTGTCTTTCCAGGTAAATCATTTTTGCCATCCCCATAACACACAGAGGACACCGATTCTTTTAAAATAAAGATGTGTGAGACTCTAAGGGCAAATGGTCTTAGATAGTAATTTTACCGACTTAAAAGCAGTATCTAGAAAAATAAGGCCTGGAGACCATTTTCTACATCATTTTCTCTGACCACTTCTGAAAGTGAAGCTTGCTCCACTGTCCAAGATAAGACTAATGTATATTCTTCACACTTAAGGAACATTGTCCTTAAAATGTGAGTGGTGACTTTAAAACATCCTTCAGAGCTAGCAGAGATGCTCATGTTTCCGTGATTTTACAGCCCATCATTTCTAGTTCTTATCTAAATCCGTTCTCTGGCAAAAGATAGTGAAAGGACTGGATCACAAATTAACATATCCCTTTAAACACTATCACATGTATGAGACTCGATCAAGGATTTGAACTGCAGACTATTGTCTCTCAACTTAATCAAGAGACGATGATAGGGTCCTCTCCCTCTTTTCCATCTCCTTGGCACTCAGCCTCTTGTTGCAGACACAGGGTTCTTCTAGTTCTCCCAAGCCACCCCCTTTAGCCTTTCCTTCTAGCCCATCTCCACTCCTTTGTGACTCTGCTGACCTCCAGAACCTCCTGTCAGGGACCCACAGCCACCTCAGGAGGCTGGGACTCAGGGAAGCTTCTTTCAGTAGATGCTAATTAACACAGAGACCAACAACTGGACAATGTGCAGAGTGAAAGACTTTGGACAATCCAGTCCTAAATGGGATGTCTCCATCAAACCCCTTCCCTCAAGGCTCAGGGAGCTAGGCAGAGGAGGGAGAAAGAGTCTGAGAGCCAGAGATATGAATGACTCCAAGGAAACAATATTCCAGACACAACATGCTGAAACACATGAATTCACAGAGACAGTGACGGTCCACACACGGAGACCGCACAGATTCAAACCAGACAAAAATCCCAGCATGGAGAAAGGGAAGTGGACACCAAGTCCCACCACCTCGGAGATACTAACAATTAATACTTGCTAGGAAAGGGGATATCAGTTTTCTCCAGTGGAATGCCACTGGGTATGGCATCACAGTTCAAAAAAGGTCCCGTGACAGAAATAGTTAGACAACACAAAATAAACTCTATTTTTTTGTTTTTTTGTTTTGATACATCTATATCTATCTATATATGTATGTGTGTGCATATATATATATATATACATATATATATGTATGTATGTTTGTTGTGATTTTCATTTTTTGGAAGTTTTGGAGGGGGAGAAAGAACATAAAGTTGGGTAGAGAGGTGGGGAGGATCTGAGAGGAGCTGGGGGAGGGGAAAGTATATAATTGAAATATATGAGGGGTTGGGGATTTAGCTCAGTGGTCCTCAGCTTTGAAAAAAAAAGAAATATATAAGAAAAATTTAAATAAAAATTAATAATTAAAAAATAGAAAATATAACACCTGGAAATGAGGTTCATTGGTAGAGGATTGTAGTGTACATAAGGCCCTGGGTTTGAACCCCAGCGTGGAAAAACACGGGGAGAGAGAGAGAGAGAGAGAGCAGAAGTGACAGCTGGCATGTGGAGGTGAGAGAGAGAGAGAGAGAGAGAGGAGAGGTATTCCTAGTACTTTATAATTTTTGAGGTATTATAGGGACAGAAAACCAGTGGAGAGGAAGATAAATGAATGACTAGATGAAGGAAAGAATCAAAACTCCTTTATGCCCTCAGTTAGAGACGTCAACAGCTGTACTGGGAATAGGCATGTCCATCAGAAGGCTGTGTAAAATGAGGAGGCAGAGGTACAGCTAAGGAGAAGGCAGTGCAGTGTGGGGCACACTGGGCTTCCCAGTCACTGCTGACAAAGAACCCATGAGACTGGGGTACCAAGCAGGTATTGACACAGGCCTCAGGCTAGGTGAGGGTGAGTGTCTAGGAATCCATAGATGAGTAGAGATCACCTTCAGGAGCAAGGGAAACCCTTGAAGAGCACTGAGATCTATTTCAGGAAGGTGACCCATGAAACTGTGCTAGAGTCTCACTTACACAAACTCACCAAACATGCCGCAAGAGCATGTGACAGGAACTCACAAAATACAGACTCGTGGAAACTTCAGTTTTTACTTGAAATGTGCATGGATTTCATCAGTATCTATAGACTGAATATGTAAAAGATTTAGCCATAGATCCAAATCCCATGGTTCTAAAACAAAGCAGCAAGCTCATCTTTGTGGCAGTGGTTCAAAGTTGGCAGTAGACGGCTCAACCCTGTCATCAGTAAGAGAACATGCATTTAAATGAAATGAAACTTTAACAAAGCCCCAGCTACATTTTCAAGTCCTGTCAAGTGTCAGACAAATTACAGTTGTTCAAACAGAAAGAAATCAAACCTTCCTTCTTAACCACTTACCAATTATTTCACATTGACTCCAAACTTAATTGACTGCAGTTCTTCCCACTAGGAACAACAAGACAATGAGAAGTTTCCAGCAGTCAAGAGGTGGTCACCTTCTTAAGGACAAAAATACTGATTTGTTTATAAAATTTTATAAATCCTTTCACGTTGATCTTCATGCCTTTAGAATTTGATAGAAAATGGAGCATAACGTTTTCAGCGTTCCTGATTCGCTTAGTCCCTGTGCACCTACCCACTATAATATTATTTCCAGTCGTCTGGACTCTGCTCTATACCCCAAACTAGAATAAGGCCTTATGTTGAATGAAAGTGAATATTTGATGGGGTGTGGAGGATCATGAGCTTGAGGCCAGCCTGGCCTACATAGCAAGACCCTGCAAGAAGAAGAAGAAAAGGAGGAGGAAGAGGAGGAGGAGAGAGAAGAGGAGAAGGAACCCTGACACTAAATCATGTACCTTCAAAATCCATTTATTGAACTCTTAAGGATGTGACTATATTTAGAGGTGGGGTTCCCCCCCTCTTCCTTCCTCCTCTTCTCTTTTTCTTCTTGCAGGGTCTTGCTTGAGGGCTGGCCTCAAGTTCATGGTCCTCCATACCCCATCACCTAAGAGCTAGGATTACAGACATACGCCACCACACCCAGACAAAGCTAAGGCCTTTAAAGAAGTTGTTAAAATGATGTCATCAACATTCACCCTAATGCGATATGACTTGTGTGCTTAACGAGAAAAGGCAATTTGCCTGTTTGTAAGAGGGGAGCCCATATGAAGATGCTTGGAGAAGACAAGCTAAAGATGGGGGCGGGGGCATGAAAAATCTAACTTCCTGTCATGCTGAACTTGAGCTTCCAGCCTCCAGAACTGGAAGACTAGAAATTTCTATTGTTCACACTATTTTGTTATAGAAGCTCCAAACAACCAATACTTACACTTATAGAATGAACAAATTAATAAGTGCAGAGAGTTTCAGAAAAAAATTGTTTGAAAATGTTTGATAAATGTTAGATTTAGTCATGCAGCAGAAGCTACAAGCTACAAGCTACAAGCATGGAACTGGTCTTGGTTTCTTGGGGTAAATTCAAAGCATTGCTTTTATCCCTCTTGTGCTAAGACCGGTGGTTAGGAAACTGCCAAACCTTGTCATTCTCAAACAATCGCTATAAGTGGCCGTATAAACACAATGTAACCTGTTAACTTCAGTTGTCCAGTCAAGAGGCAATCACTGGATCTACAATGACTAGACCTCCAAGTGAAGGCTATGAGGTACGTGGCTCCTGTTGCCACCTGAAAGCAGTAAGGATAGGGATGCCTAGAGTTGGCTCTGCCCCTCACTGACTGCAGCACTAGGGAGAACTGTCCCTGCCCCCCACCAACTGCAGCACTTGGGAGAGTGGCCCTGCACCTTGTTTGGACAGTACAATAGCGTTGGCCCTGTTGGCATGGTGCAGGTGAGCTGGCCTTGAAGGTATGAGAGTGGGAGAGCTAGTCCCACTGTCATGTGGTGGTCTGGCCGAGGGAGAAATACTCCCCTCACCCCTAGTCCTTGACACCTTCAGCAGGCAAGAAAAGCTGGTTCCAGGGTCAAGAGACTGGGAGAGCTGACCCTGCCCCTCAGTGGGACCTTGCACCTCGCTTGGGCAGCACAATAGAGCTGACCCTGATGACTGGGTGGTGGTGGGGGGTGCAGGTGATAAACCCCCTTGAAAGTATGTGGGAGATCTGGCCCCACCCCTCATCTGTCCTATGGTGGAGTGGGCAGGGAAGAGAAGACCTACCTCATCCCCTGCTCCTCAATGCCTGTGATGGGTGGGAGAGCTGGTCACGAGAGTGGGAGGAATTGGCACTGCACCTCACCGAGCAGCACAGTAGAACTGAACCTCTTGGTGGGGGCACAGGTGAGCCAGCCTAGAGGGTGTGAGAGTAGGAGAGCTGACTGCATATCCCCTCATTCTGAGAGCCATGTGGTAGTATGGGTAAGGGAAAGATGCCCTTCGCCTCGCTACCTTTGGTGGGTAGGAGAGCTGGCCTTGGAAGGCATCACAGTAGGAGAGCAGGCCCTGCACCTTGTCTGGAGAGCACACTAGAGCTGACCCTGTTTTGGTGATGGTAGGGGGCACAGGTGAATGTGAGAGCAGGAGAGTGGCACCTGCCCCCTCCCTTGTATGCCATGTGGTGGCATGAGTAGAGGAAATACCTGCCCCTCCTCCTCCACTTGCTAACTGCAGCAGGTGGGAGAGCCTGTCTCAGGGGCATGAGAACAGAAAAGCTGGTTCTGTCCCTCACCAACTGCAATAATTGGGAGAACGAACCATATACCTTGCCTAGGCAAAAAAATAGAGCTGACCTTGGCTGGTGGTGTGAGTGCAGGAGAACTGGCCCTGCTCTTTGTTGTCTGCTGCATTGAATGAGTTAGCTTGGGCAGTGCTGGAGAGCTCACGCTGGTGGTGACAAAGAGGGAAAGCTGATGGCCTGACCAACTCAGCTACTACTCAGGCCCAGAACCAGGGCTATGAGTTGGCCCATCCCAACATCCACCTCATCTATGATCTGCTGGAGCACGTGAAGGGGCCAGATTTGCAGATTCAAAGCTACAGGATCTCCATGGCACAGGACAACAATAGGATATCCAGGAGGAGTCCAAGTGAGGGCCACTATCGATAGGGTAGCAGAAGCCAGAGGCCTTGAGCCACAGGCTAATGATTCATTGCAAAGAACATTTACAAGTAAAGATATATGGACTAAGTAAGGGGTTTGCTGTGAGACTCACTGTGCCACATTACAGCTTCCACACTGAGATTTGTTTCATTTGGGTTATACTTTTAAATTTTATTTTGTTTTGTGGGGGAGGTCCCAAGGGCAGAGGGTAGAGGCGAGGGGATGGGGAGATAAGTGGGATCGGGATGTATGATGTGAAATCCATAAGAAGTGAAGGCATGATATACATACCACGGTGCTGTTGACCAAGATCATAGATTCGTAAGAAGTGAGCATGTGTGTAATCACTAAGTTTCACTTTCACAAAACAACTGGTCTCCCTAACTAGACAGAAATAAATGATTTTGTGGAATTTTGGAGAAGTAAAAATCTAGGACTACTTTGCTACAATAGAAACATGGCTTGCAAATATTTGGTGGGGATTAGTGGGTAAAATATGATTTTGTGATTCTATAGCCAAGGGGTGTGCAGAGATAAAATTTATTACATAAACATTCAATATACCCTTCATTTAAAAAGAGGCAAAACTCATTTAAGAGTCTAGTGTGTGGAAATTTCTCCATGATAAAAGCTATGAATAACTGAACCATTCACAGGGTAATGTATTTTCAAAGTTCTATCAATTTATAGGCAAAAGAGAGTCATATCCTCAAGCTACAGAATCCACACTACATGGTTCACTGGAGAAGTTGTAGGAGCAACTGAGGCCAAAGGACATTATTGTCATAGACATAAAACCTGTTATTAATCATGTTAAAGGGAGGTATATGCATTGTTAGAATCATCATAGGCTATATCCTCCTGATTATATAGACAGAAAATCCATGAGCAGAATTGTGTGCTTGCTGTGAGAGATTGTGGGCTTACCACATTTGAAAAGAACAATTAAATTTGATGCAGTAATCTAGGGAAACTCAATTATTATGGCTTTTGGTCAATACTGGAAAATGTTGATAAACCAAAGGAGAATAAGACAAATAATAAAAAGAAAATAGGTTGGTTTTCTCTCACATAAACTTGAAGATTAAAAAAAAGTCATTCTAACCATTGATTAAAGACTCACAATATCTGGGCTGGAGAGATGGCTCTGTGCGGAAAGACACTTGCCACCAAGCCTGACAACTTGTGTTTGATCCCCAGGATCCACATAATGAAAGGATAGAAGTGACTTCCACAAACTGTCCTCTGATTATACCATGTGCACCATGGCACATACATGCACATACATAGGATAAACTAGACAAAAAGCAGGTAGAGAGGTTGGAAGGAAGGAAGAGATTCCCAGTAGTTATTAAATAACACTTGAGTATGATGTTGAACACTGAGAGAATTGGTTGAAATTATGTGTGTGTATGTATACATATAAATAAAACTTCATACACAGTTGACTATTACTGATTTGTTCAGAAATCATTCAACTTTTCTCAATTAGTTAAGAATACGATGACCATGTAAAATGATGCTATATGCAATGAAATTTTAAGGTATCATAGTGCCACAACATGAGAATAACATGAAATAAATATATTATACTAGTGGTTCTCAACTTTTCTAATGCTGTGGACCCTTGAACACAGTTCCTCATGTTGTGGTGACCCTCAACCATAAAATTATTCCATTGCTCCTTCTTAACTGTAATTTCGCTACTGTGATGAATCGTAATGTAAATATCTGATATGCAGACATGTGATATGTGACCCCCAGGTTGAAAACTGCTGCTCTAGAGGAAACATGATCCCTCTCAGCTGGGTCAGGAGCCAAGCAGCCTCAGCACCTATGGACTTAGTATTAGATCCTTCCGTTTCTCCTGTACCAATGAAAGAGCAGCTGGAAAAAGCCAGCACCTTATTTACTTAGGCTGCTTCTGAAGCCACCAGAACACTGCCAGTCTATCATAGACATTTGGGAGAGTGAGTGAGTGAATGAATGAAAGAGTAGATAAGCTTTAGGAAAGATGGATAATTGATGTTGTCATGACCTTATTTTCCCCTCTAGTTCTCTACTAAAGTTTAAATTTTGTTCTAAATTGTATGGATTGTTGCCTAAAGTCACCCATTAGTTTCTTCAGAACTCATTAAAAACCAACTGTGTATTCTCTATAATGTATGAAAACTAACCCATGTCAACCCATGCACTGTGGTGACACTAGAGGACAGGGTGGGAAGGATGCAATGTGGACAAAGAGAGGCCAATGGTTAGTGCATGATGTCTGATATGCTCAACTACTATGGTATTCCCATTAAGATGTACACTTAAATTACAATCAAAATATAGTAAAAGACATAAAGAATAAAGACTTAAAATCAGGAACAGTATATTGAGCCTTAATTTTTATAAGGATAAGAATTAGTAGTAGAAATGATAGCTCAAAAATGTTCTGGTAAATGGGGCTCAATGATCATTTAAATAATTTCAGAATTTTAATTTTTTTCTGAAAACATAGATTATCATAACTTAATACGTGAAAATACTATTGACCAAGTAATTACTTATTCTCAGAGGAAGAGAATATCTTTCAATTTCATTTTTAAAATCTCAAAGTTTAATCCTTTCTTTAAAAGGTATATTGTGTGTATGAGTGTGCATGTATGCATGCAAGTGTGTGTATGGGTGGGTGTTGGGTGCTCACAGAGTCTAGAGGGGTTCAGATCCCTTACAGCTGATGCTATAGGCAGTTGTGGGCTGCTCTGTTGGATGCTGGGATCTGAATTCTATCCCTTGACAATGCAGCAAGTACTCTTAATCACTGAGTCATCTATTTAGCCCCATGAGTTCCCTGCTTTAGGATGGTAAATGTTGATTCAAAAAACTCATATTTTATCCAAAATTGGCTAAAATTAGTAGATATAAATGAAAGCTAAATAATCTTTCAAATATTTGTTTATTTATACTTTAGGGGTCTTAGTCATAAGCTGTATGACCATGTTGAGATGTTATATGGCTGCAAGTCCTCTACGGAAGCACAGTTACTATGTTTTATCAGAAACTAAAGTTTTAGGACTATACAGACATTAACTAGAATGATGTCTGGGAATGGAGTGAAGGATCTATTTAAAATGCTGACAAGATGGCCATCTGGGGTGTGAGTTGAAGGCAAATTCATTTTGTGTCTGGAATATTTCAATTAAGTTTGTAGCATATTCCCTCAGAATCCAATCTGCATACATCTTGGGCCGTTTTTCACTTTGCCAGATAGTTATTGGCACATTTTCTATCTTTCCAAACAAGTAGCATGCCAATAAAAGACACTCTAATTGAGTCTTCAGGGAAAAATGTTATCTACAGGAAACTTTGGAAATGCACATCTTAAGGCAGAAGACATATTGTCCCAACAATATAACAAATGATAGGAAGAAATTATAAATAATCATCCTAGAAGTAGATTGCTTCTGGAAGTGAAAGGTGAAAAGGGGTATTTTAATATCAAATCTCTCATCTAAAAACCCTCCTTTGATAATGACTTATTTATGACACGACAGTAACTCTGAGCCAGACCAGCTTGTTTCATCTCTGAGCTGGCAGGCCGAAGTGTGGTGACACTTTGGCTCGCTTATAGAATCCTAAAGTGCAGAGGAGGAAAAAAAAAAAAGATCTCGGTAGCAGCCCACTTTGTTGCTAGGCAGACTTCTAAAAGCAGTAGAGAAGCAAGCCCCTTAGAAAAGAGGGACCACAGCAGAGCTGAGGCCAATGGTCTTGTAAACAATGACTTGCTGAGATTTCATTTTCCCTGAGGTCCTTGCATTTGGGTTATCTATGGAGAAAGGACTCCCTAAATTAGCCAATTCTCAGTTAAAACTTTAATCCTTAAAGAAAAATCTGCTCTCTGCTTTGACCAGCTTGTTAATTACTAAAGGGCACAGGAAAGGCTGTGACCAGCACATGTGTTCTAGGTCCTGAGCACACTACCGGCTCTACAATAGCCCGTGTGATGAAGCTCTCCAGGCCACCACCTTCTTCTCCTGCTCCTCTGCCTCTAGTGTCTCTGGCCCTGTGTCCACTACACTGAATTGGTCCTGGAGATGGCACTGGATGCAGGAAGATCTTCTCAAAGTGCTGGCTGCTTCTGTGGAACTATGGCCTGCTGTGACCCAAGACACATGACCATGTCATAGAGCTCAACCAGAATAGGGGGATATATGAACAGTGGATGGTGAGTACTGGACACAGACGTGTATAAGGTCGAGCTGCAAAGGTGTGGAGTCCTAAATAGCTAAAGTTAGGCTATATAGGAGCTAGAGGATCAGGAACCTAGATTTGAAAAACAAAACTAACAATATAGAAAAGAAAACTAATAGCATTTGAAATGCGGTAGCAAGGCCAGGGTTTGTCCAGGAACAGAGCTTAGTTCTTGATACAGCCTTATAATTAAAACCCTTTCATTGCTGGACTTTATCCTAAATTGTCTTTGAAAGTGTGGGAAACCTCACACAGGTATAGTCTAACATCTCTTGCTTGGACACAAAGCCAAACTCTCCCAATATTGTTTTGCTTTCCTCCCAGGCAAACATTGGGTTGAACGGTGTCTTAGTTACTCTTCTATTGTTGTGAAACGACACCATGACCAAGAACTCTTATGGAAGAAATCATTTAATTGGGGGCTTGCTTACAGTTTCAGTGGGTTGGTTCGTTATCATCATGGTGGGAAGCAGACAGACATGGCGCTGGAGCAGTAGCTGAGAGCTTTGTATTCTGATCCACAGGCAGTGGGCAGAGATGGAGAGAGAAGCTGGGCCTGGTGTGGGCTTTTGAAAACTCAAAGCCCATTCCCAGTGATACACCTCCTCCAACAAGGCTCTAATCTCCTAACCATTCCTAAGCAGTTCCACTCCCTGGTGACCAAGTCTTCAAATATACGAGCCCATGGCAATCATTTTTCACTTAAACCACCACAAAAAAGGTTTGGCAGTGACACCAACTCCTCACTCTGGGAACACGGCAGTGGCTTAGCTCAAATAAGAGTTTACATCCTCTTATCACCGTTTGTAACTGAAATGTCCCCCGAAACTCAGATGCTAAGAGCTTGAACATTAGCCCTTGGTGGGTGTTAGGGTGTTCAGGAGGTGTCATCGGGCACATGCCTTTGAAGAAGATGCGGCCACACCAGCCCTTTCTGTCCACCATGAGGTAAGCAGTTTGCTCTTCACATGCACTCCCAGCGTGAGGCTTTGCCTTGCTGTAGGCCCCCAAACAACGGAGTTTGATGACAATGAACTAAAATCTATGAAACTGTAAGTTAAGTAAATATTTCTTCCTTTTCTTATCTCAGATATTTGTCCTAATGATGGAAATCTAACACATATCTTAAACGTTGTTATAGACCTTTAGAAATGGAAGATTGCCTAGACAAAAGTGAAAACAACCTATGCACAAATAATTTATGGAAGAAACTTCAAGACAGTTTTTTTTTGGGGGGGGAGTGTTGCAGGACCTAAGATCTCACAGCCAAATTCAGCTTGCTTTCTACTTTGTTTCTGTTGCTGTTACAAACACCACGACCCAAAGCAATTTTGGGGGAAGGGTTTATTTTGCTTACGGGTTACAGTCCATCACGGAGAGAAGCCAGCGTAGGAACTCAAGCCCAGATTGTGGAGGGATGCTGTTCACTGGCTACCTTCCTCAGGCTTGCTCAACTGCTTTTCTTACACAGCCCTCTTAGCCAATTAACAACAAGAAAATGCCCCACAGACACGCCCACAGGCCAATTTGATGGAGGTGATTCCTCAAAGGAAGGTCCCTCTTCCTAAGTGTGTCAAGTTGACAACCAAGATTAGCCACTACATCCTGTGGGGGATTTGGCTTTACAAAACATTCCACAGGCATTTGTGGGTGTTTAACGTTACTATGAGATTTCATGACTGCTCAATTACAATATAAGGACAAGTGGATAGTAAAGAGGTATGTTATTTGATTTTTTTATTTTTGAAAAGTGCTAAAAACAGTTAAGTCTGCTGTGTTATTGTACAAAACTATCAACTCTATTTTTTTTAGAAAGAATAAAAAGTAAAAAAAAAAAAGCCCAAACGAAAATCAGAGACAAGTGATACAAGAAAATCTAAATTTATGAGACAATAAAAGGAGGAATACCAAGTTTTATTATAAGTGTTATGATTTTATCCAAGTAGAGGATTTCCTAATAATACCCAAACACAAAATACCGATAAACAAAAATGTAGCAGGAAATGGCAGAAAACACTTAAAAACCAGCTAAATTTATAAAGGTTAACTTTGTAAGAATACTTTTGAGAAAATATCCAGTATATATAGATACTTCTAACTTTCAATGTGTTTAGAATATTTGCAAGTGAGGGCTTAATGAAGCAAGCTATTCTGTTAGCATCTATCTCCCCATAAAAACAAGAAGAGATTACATATAATCTATATTCCTTCTCCCATATCCATCGATTAAGGAAAAACCCCTGACACAGGAAGTAAGTAGTTTGCCCAGTGTGGGCCGTAAATATAAAGGCTTCCCTGAAAAGGAGGATTCTCCTCCAGATTTTGGTTGTATTCCTCCAGTTATGTGAAAACAAATGAACTCACTGGGGTGGGGTGGGGGGTTTCTAACATGTACGTATTTGCACATGGAGTGAGTAGTCAGGCTACCCTAAGCTAGTGCTGTGCCCAAAATGGAAGTTTAATGATACATGAAGTATGTGTACACAGAAAGAATTGTCTTCATCAATAAGAATTTGATAGCCAGATGGTCTGGGCATGGTGGCGTATGCCTTTAATCCCAACACTGAGGGAGGCAGGTGGATCTCTGTGAGTTCAATGCCAGCCTATATAGTGAGTTCCAGAATATTCAGGGATACATATTGAGACCTTGTTTCAACAAACTAACAAACAACAACAACAATAAAAGGAATTTAATAGCCAGAGGGGTCTTTTAAAAACACTCCCATAAGGATTAGGAGGTGTGGTCTTGTTGGAGGAGGTATGTCATGGAGGTGGGAATTGAGGTTTCAATAGGAAGGTTCCAGGAAGATATCACAGAAAAATAGAAAAAACAAGAGAGGAACTGTTTTAGACATGGCTACGTGTGTGCAGATAAATCATGATACAATATATTGTATATTACACTACATAAAATTACAAGAGAATATTTATTAGATTAGCTTGCAAATCAGAGACTCAGCTTCTCTTTTAGCCTGCAACTTGTGGGTCAGATGTGAGCTCTCAGCTGCTTCAACACCATGTCTGCCTTCTGCCACACCACCCACCATGATGATAATGGCCTCCAATTCAATTCTTTCTTCTATAAACAAACAAACATCACTCCCATGACTGAAGTGTGGAAAGAATGTCCAATTCCCAGGGTAGACTACAAGTTCCTACAGACTTCAGGCAGGGAACACACAACATAGCTGATTCTTCCACAGCATTGACTCTATATAAATCACACGTCAGAAGGCCTCCTAGATTAGGTCATTTAATTCTCTCAGCAGTCCTTTGTAGTGATTATGCTGCCAATTGTTATTCTAATACTGTAGGGAGGAAATTGAAACATACATTAAGTTTTTACCCATATATACCAACCACATTGTTATGGAATATATACCTAGCAGTATATTATTTTGTTTGGGGCACATTTAAGAATTATGGCTATCTAATGAGAATTATATTTCTATGTTTTCATAACCAAGTTTTGATTAGCGAAAATGCTGTGAACAAAGCAGGTATTTAAAAAGAAAGACAGCTAAACCAATTGCAGAGAAAGGAACCAAGAAAGTAGCCGATGGGGAAAAGCCAAAGCCTTCAAAGGTCTTTATTGTAAGTTTACCACATTTTTGCTTCACTAAAAAGAGGCGTGTGGTTTTGGACTCTCACTTGAGGGTGAGGAGGGCTTGGCTGTTGCTGCAGGGGGATTTCAGGTGTCAGTAGATCACGTCTCTGAACTAACAGGTTCATTATCGTTGAAGGGAAGCAGATACGGTTGGGATCACATCAAGTGGCCTCTAAGTCTGGCTCTGATATATTTGGAGTGTGAACCAGGACAGTAACAATACCTTGAGTCTCATTTGTAAAATAATGTCATAGATCAAAAAAAAATAATCAAACCTCCATCTAAATTAAAATTCAGTTGCCATAAAAATGTAATTTCCACTGGACACAGGGAGAGTGATTTTAGCAAAAATCTTTAAGTATAACAATCCCGTGAAAGACAAAATGTACCAAAACGTAATTGCTAAGAAGGAATAAAGTGGGTAGATTTATACACACACATTACACATAATGTATTCATATTTAACTGCTTTCCGACATAGGAAATGAACCCAGGTTCTCCTGCTAGGGGGTTTTAGCCAAGCCTCAAAAAGGAAGCTGCAGTAAACCTCTGTGGCAGAAACAGTTCCACATATAGAACCTCTGAAAGGGAAATCCATGAGGGGAGTTTTATTGTATTTAAAACATAAAACCAAATTTTAAAAATACAACAAAGGAATAAGAAATTAAAAAATAATCCTAGTTAATTCATCAACCAGGGGGAATGTGTCTTCCCGCTTTCGCCAGTTGTGTGCAGTGTTGGGAGCACCCCAAAGTGTGGCTACCATTTCCTGCTGTAAATAAACACATATGCTTGCCAAAAAGATAAATGTATGTGCAGTAACTGATAAATTGGTACCCATCACAGCACAGCTGTGCTGCCGAGTCAGGAGGAGAGCTGAGGAGACCTGCAGCCCTTTTTAGTTTAAGAGGCTGCTGGATGCTGCACACTACAGACAGATGTAGCTGTTAGGATGGCATTATTCCAAGGATGAGCTGCAGGGGATTTTCTTCCCCCTTTTCACCTCTTTGAAATAGGGTCTATGTGGCCCAGGATGTCCTTGGACTTGCTTTTAGTGAAAGATAACCTCGAGCTTTTGATCTTCCAGCCTTTATCTCCTCAGTGCTGGGATTATAGGAGCACATCCATTCATGCAGTCCTGGGATTGAACCTAGGGCTTCATGCACACTAGACAAGCACTCTACTGCTGTGGATGATTGATTGATAAATAAAACACTGATTGGCCAGTAGCCAGGCAGGAAGTAAAGGCAGGACAAAGAGGGAGGAGAATTCTGGGAAGTAGAAGGCTGAGGCAGGGAGATGCTGCCAACCATCACGATGAGAAGCAGATGTTAAGATACCCGGTAAGCCATGAGCCACGTGGCAACTTATAGATGAATAGAAATGGGTTCATTTAAGATATAAGAACAGTTAGCAAGAAGCCTACCATGGCCATACAGTTTATAAGTAATATAAGTCTCTGTGTGTTTACTTGGGTCTGAGGGCTGCGGGAGCTGGGCAGGAACAGGATAACTTCAGCTACACTCTACAAACTGAGCTAGATGCCCAGCTCCAGCAGAGAGAGCTTTTAATGAACAAATGCCTTGCTCCTTGTCGTTATTTTCCCAGAAGTTCTTGGGCAAACATTGCATGTGTACATACTCCTTGACTCTCTCTCAGCCTTCAATTCAGGAATGCCAAGTGACAATGTCCCTTTCACCTTCCCTTTCCTGATCTTACTATGATGGCTGACAGCATCTCTTCCTAAATTTTTCTCTATGTTGACCTGTTGGAGAACTCTGCAATTTCTATTGTGGGACCTGCTGACTGTTCTCTGTCCTTTACATTCTTCACTGTTTGACTGTACACAAATCTTTTTTTTCCCCTACCACTCTGGTCACTGGTTAGGCTCCACAGCAGTGATAAAATGTGCCTGGAGGTCTTCAGCTAGCTGCCATGATGCCCAGGTCTCGGCCTCTCAACTGTACTGCCACGTTGCTCCTAGTTCCATGTCGCACAGGCTACTGGGAGGCACCATCTGTGCACTGGGGATGCTGCACAGGTCCATCATGGGCACATGCAGTCTTTATAAGGAATAGTTTGAGTTGTGGTGCATGCAGTGCTCATTAAACACTTCCATTTTTATTGATTTGGTTTTTTTTGTTTGTTTGTTTTGTTTTGCAAGATAGGGTTTCTCTGTGTAGCTTTTGGATCCTGTCTTGGAACTCACTTTGTAGAACAGGCTAGCCTCAAACTCACAGAGATTTACCTGCCTCTGTCTCTTGAGTGCTGGGATTAAAGGCGTGCACCACCACCGCCTGGTCAGGGTTTTTGTTTTTTTGTTTTGTTTTGTTTTAACATTTTCTTTTACAAATAAACTGTTAATAAGTGTCTTATATTTATATAGCACCTTCTTCAGGAACCTTAAATGCTTTAAAGATATTACTATCTCTTACTAATCACACAGCAACCCTGTAGGGTAGGTACAACATCCCTTACAACAATACGGAGAAGTTAAGTGACTTGCCCAATATCACACAGTCAAGTTCACTGAAGAGCCTGGACTCAAGCACCTTAGCCTCCCAGATCCCAGACAAAAACCTGATGAGAGAATCTTTAATGAAAAGAATCTTTTTAAAAAGTGTCAAGAGTAGCACACTATAAAAATGAGATTTTCCTACAGTCATCAATGTTTAAAAAAATAAAAAGCAACCCTATATTGAGGATTGGGGTCATAAGGACAACATAGTGCATTTTCTTCTTTCCCCTTCGTAAGCCTCCTGTCTCCTGCCTGAAGTGACCTTCTAAAGCTGAAAGTTTCAAGACAGAAGATACGGGACTTGGAAGTGTGAACTAATTCAGAATATTTACTTTGAGTTATGATAACTCACTGAAACTTTTATCCTAATCTACAAAACATTCAGTGCATGTGTGTGTGTGCAAATGTGTGTGCATGCGGGCATGTGTGTGTGTGTGTGTATGTGTATGTGTGTGTGTGTGTGTGTGTGTGTGTGTGTGTGTGTGTTCAGAAATGTGTGTGGCAGTCAAGGACAACTTGTGGGAGTGGACTTTTCTTTCATCAAGTGGTTCTGATGACATAAGTCAGTTGTCAGGCTTGGCAGCAAACATCTTTACAACCAAGATATCTCACTGAACTTGTTTTTGAAACAAAGTCTCACAAATGCAATCCAGGCTGGCCTGGAACTTGTGATGTGCCCAGACTGGCCCTAAACTCATGATATTTCTCCTGCCTCAGCTTCCTGAGTAGGGGGATTAGAGATGTGAGCTACAGTGCTCAGCTAAGGATTTTTTTTTTTAGAGACAGGGTTTCTCTGTGTAGCTTTGTGCCTTTCCTGGGACTCACTTGGTAGCCCAGGCTGGCCTCAAACTCACAGAGATCCGCCTGGCTCTGCCTCCCTAGTGCTGGGATTAAAGGCGTGCGCCACCACCGCCCGGCAAGGATTTTTAAATAAGCACAATTTTTGTAGTTAGAATAATCTGAGCAATGTGTCCCAAACTGGGATTTAGTGAACCAATATTGCAAATCATGGTACATTTAATTTGCCTGTGGGAGGACATATGTATTCCTAAAATAATCATGTGTTGTACAGTCATATTTAAATAAAATTTTAAAATGAAGGTTTTGTCGGCAAAATGGAATAAGGCACAAAATACCAAGAGAAAAAAACCCATCGTGGATACATTTAAAGAAATAAAGAAAAACTGCTGTGGATATCGCTCTGTCTAAATAAAGTGCTGATTGGCCAGTAGCCAGGCAGGAAGTATAGGCGGGACAAGGAGAGAGAATTCTGGGAAGTGGAAGGCTGAGGCAGAGAGACACTGCCAGCCGCCATGAGGAGAAGCAGGATGTAAGATACTGGTAAGTCATGAGCCATGTGGCAAAGTATAGATTTATAGAAATGGATTAATTTAAGATAGAAGAACTAGATAACAAGAAGCCTGCCACGGCCATACAGTTTGTAAGCAATATAAGTCTCTGTGTGTTTACTTGGTTGGGTCTGAGCAACTGTGGGACCGGCGGGTGAGAGAGATTTGTTCTGACTGTGGGCCAGGCAGGACTGGAAAACTCTAGCTACAAAAAACAGTAACAGCATTTTGCACATGCACAATCTACCACAACACACTGAGAGAAGGAAAAGGCCTGTGAACTGCCTGTGGAAGTTTCTGGAAGCCTACAGTTTGAGAGTGATGCGGGGAGATAAACAGAAGATCACCTCAGACCCACACAGGGTCTCAGCCCATACGTGCCTGACTGAGCTTGTGCCATAGGCAGTGCTACCTGAGGTCACCACTGATGTCTGGGTGTCCTCTGGGTATTCTCACAGTTAGCTGGGTACAGTCTCCCACATTGTATACAATCAGAAAACCAAACCCCAAATTTGCCTTATGTTCAAGATGTTCCCTGGCATCCCTCAAGCTTAGAATAAATTTACATTTGGGAACAAATGCTACAGCAGAACACAGTGTAACAATACACACCTGATGAACAAGATGAGGAGAGGCACCGTGTCCCAGGTGTCGAGGGGGGAATGGAGGTAAGCAGCTTTCTGTAGTGGGAGAGCCGAGGAACTTGATCTGCTCCTGCAAGCGCTAAACTTCAGGCAGAAGATGAGTCTGCAACATTTTCCGAAATGATTGAACTTTGGAACTCTTTGCTATGAGGTGAAAAAACTTTAAACATCACCTAAAAGTAGGGTTGATGGATGCCGTGGTTTGGGTAAATATTTCTCTATGGGAATGTTTTATTTTTGTTGTTATAAAATGTAAGGCAAATATTCTCTCTAGGACAGAAATGAGTTATAACCTAAGTTTTGCTTTTTTTAAAAAAAACACAATAAAGCTTTCAAAATAATCTCAGTGATTTTGACATTGTTGGTTTTACTGTTCCAGCTCACAGAAAAAAGGGAAATTAGAAATGAATAACATGTCTACTTTGAGGTAGGTAATCTTTTCAGCATACTTACCATAAATCTAAATTTATATTTAATAAGTAAAATTGAGACTTTATATATATTTGATTTTTATAAGATTTTCAGTTAATACTAATGTCCAAAAATAAAACTTTTTTTCATGAAAAGATTAAAAAAATGGAATAAACAGATTTTTTGTTACTAATATGTACTTTATTGTTTCAAAATTCACATTATCTTATTCAAATTTTCAACCAAGTCTTTTTATTACTTCCTTTCTCATATGACAAGCTTTTATAAAAGATGTAGGAAAACTACAAAATACTTATTTAGTCATTCATCATCATCTGTTAAGGGAGAGGGTTGATGGAAATTTATTTTAAGATAAAAGGCAATGAACGAGGAATAATCTCAGTAAAAATGCTAAAGCAAGGACTAGTGAAAATCTCTCACCAATTAAAATCCACACCACTAGCAACATTTGTCAACATCATAATGTGTACAACGTGAAAAAAAATTAACCAATGTGCTAAGCAATCCAGGGAGAATTTATTCAAGTAAATTGCTAAATTACAGCAAGTTTAAAAACTGAATTTCATGGCACTTAGCTTGGTTCACAGCCTTGAAAGTCTGCAGCCAGAAAAATACTAAAAAGCAGCTCTTATTAGGAAGTGCCGGGGACAGCTTGACTTAGAAGTCCTTAGAAGCCCAGCCCCTTTACAGGAGAAGCCACTCACCTCACCTGTCTGGTGGATTTCCTGGAAAACCAGACTTCCAGGGCTTTTTCCCTGACCTAGAATGTGCCCTGTAAGAATAGACTTTTCCCCAGTGGCACTAGGAGCAACTGTTAATCTTGTGGTTATCTGACCTATTAGGTACAACTGGGAGAAAAGAATTCAAAATTTGTAAAGGCAAGTGAGGTTTCTGACCTGGGTCTCCATAGAGACAGAGAAAACAAGCTCCGAGAACACAGAAAGCCATTCTATTTGTGGACCTGTGCCTAAGGTCATAAAAGATCCAAGAACACCCTAAGTCCTCACCTCTGATGGCTTTCTGCTCTGTGCCAACAGAGAGCAAAGCTAGGCAAAGCAGCCATGCCAGGTTGGCACACTGCAGCTTGCTTCAACATGCGGAACTGGGAGACTTACTGTTTGTGGCTGCCTCAGTCCATCACCCACTAACAAACAAGATCTCCAATCAGACAATTCATTGGGTATGTGGACTAGAAGTCAGTGAATAAGCAACAATGATAAATAACTAACAACAGTAACAATAGACTTCATGTAGTCTGGAAATATGATTTCAAGAATAACTGTAATGTATTATTTTGTATGTCTAGTTTTAAACAAAAAGTAATAATAAAAATAAGTAGGGAAATAAATAAGAAAGTATGGCCCTACAGAAAAGAAAAGGAAAAGGCCACTAAAAGTTATTCTTGGAAAAAGCCTCTATGTGAGATTCTTTAATTCAGTTATTAAAGAATTCAGTTCAGGTATTAGGATCACCTCTAATATTATACCTATAGGAGTAACATTCCACCACAGGCAATTTCAATAAAGCAATATAAACCTTCATGATGCTGGGTTAGGAAGTACTTTATATGCTATGACCACAAAAGTACGTCCCCCAAATTGCTAAGTTGGACATGGTAGGGATTGTGAGTTAGGTGGAAACGCCATGTGCACTTATGCAACAGAGAAGTGGTATGAAGGCAAGAGCTATTCAGAAAGATCATTCAGTTCATTATCTGATGCTTAAACAACCCAGTGGATCTCTTCTGTATCACTTACTTATTAGTTAGGCAATTCACTATTGAAGAAAATGTGAAGAATAAGGTAAATAGGTTTTTATGTAATTCATGCTACTGCTTCTCAGAGACTCTAGTAAAGTGTCCGGAGGTATTAATTGTCAGCTACTGTTAACAGCTGAACCATGGGCTTGGGAATTTACAATAGTAAAGGCTGCCCCTTGTTCCTAGCATGTGCCTGGTAGTTGACAGACTCAAGATGGAAGGAATGTAGAGAGGAGTTCTATTCTGCACAGTTACTGAGACATGGATGTCTTCTCTGGAGGTTCCAACATCTATACACAGGGCTTCTAGACACTCTGCAGCCATTTGCCAGAAGGAGAGGGAGCAGAATCAAGAGGAAGGTGACTCGGTGTGTACCAGCTTCTACACTGTCTACTAGCCAGAATTCAGTAGTACATCCTGCTTAGTTCCAGAGATGCATGGTGACACTAATGTAACAAAATGTTCAGAAGCAATGCTTAGCATTGTCTCTGTCACAGGAGAGAGAGAGAGAGAGAGAGAGAGAGAGAGAGAGAGAGAGAGAGAGAGAGAGAGAGAGAGAGCGCTAAGGAGTAGAGGACTAAAGATGCACTATGAACAGTTCTGTCTTGGTTTATATCTTATGGTTAATCCTTACAAACCACTGACAAATAAATCCAAAAACAATTGTAACAAGAAAATGACATAGAAAATGTCATAACCTTAAGTTTAATTAATCGCTCATGATTTTCCTGTGATCCCTTCAAAGTAACATACCTGAACATGCACCCACTACACCTGGCCTGAGTAATTGCGTAGCTGGAGTATTTACAGCTTTAATTTGTGACACTTCCAACTATAGAAGAAAAAAATAAACAAACAAAAAACCCAGAACTCTACCTTTAAAAAAGAAAGAAAAAAACCCACAAAAACAAAAATTCAACAAACCAACCAAGCAATCAACCAACCAACCAAACACCACACAGAACATGGACACAATGTTGATTTGTCTAAGTTCACGATCAACATGCTTTCATTAATGCCACTTGAACTTTTAAAATATTGTGAATGAGAACTTTCTCAGCTGCTACAGCAGAAGCTGCAACGAAGAAACACGGCTACTAGCATTGAAGAAGTGAACCCATTGCTAATTCCTGGCGGAACTCTAATTATCCACAGCATACCTACCTATCTTCTTAAGAGAGTGCCTGTGTTTCCAGTCTTTCAAAAGGAACCTTCACCCATTCAGGGGGATCCCGGACAGAGGGACAGCATTTCCTTCAGGAGCGCAGGACAGCCTGCTAATTCATTTCATTTTACCCTCGCACACACATGCAGCCCCTGTCGCAAGTAGGAATGAGCCTGGCTGATTCCCGATGATTTCGGCGCTATCACAGAATGTGCTCGAACCATTAAGTCATTTTTTCTTAAAACTTGAAAAGGAAAACCCAATGTTTTACAAGATGCTTATTTCTCACCCCGCCAGCTTCAGCCACTGATCCTGTGCTGCCCTGTGCAGGATGGGTGGCTCAGAAAACCACTCAACATGGATTGGTCAGAAGGAAGCAGAGGCGGAGTCATTCAGAACAGTTTTCCCCACCTCTCAGAAATCAGCAGCCAGCACCAGCCTCTCTGGCTCACAGGGATGCTCCCGCTGGAAGCTGAACTTCTGAGAGGCTCCGGTGTGAGTGTGGGCGCGCAGACGCGGCTCGCAGCTGTACAGTGACTCTCAAGGAAAGGACTCTGAAAAGATCCTGAGTGAATAAAGCTAAAAGGAAAAACGGCAGCGAGAACAAAAGCAAACGGCGGACTGGCCAACTGAGAATGAGCATTCGGAAGCCCCAGTTTCTAAAGGGATGAGGAGCAGAGGCAGAAGAGACCAACAACTCCTTTGCAAGCCCCGCTGCTTCTAACTGTGCTGGGTGCTCACAGCAGGCGCCAACTGCAGCCTCCCAACTTCCACACACACATACAGCTGGGAGAAAACCGCCGGAGCTTCCCTGACTCAGGAGGTTGGATCAATCCAAGGAGGATTCGAATCCAGCTGCTGCAGGAAGATGAACTCCACCCACCACCATGGCATGTATACTTCCCTCCACCTCTGGAACCGCAGCAGCTATGGGCTGCACAGCAATACCAGCGCGTCCCTGGGGAAAGGATACTCAGATGGAGGATGCTATGAGCAACTTTTTGTCTCCCCCGAGGTGTTTGTGACTCTGGGTGTCATAAGCCTCTTGGAGAACATTCTAGTGATTGTGGCAATAGCCAAGAATAAGAACCTGCACTCACCCATGTACTTTTTCATCTGTAGTCTGGCTGTGGCAGATATGCTGGTGAGCGTTTCAAACGGGTCGGAAACCATCGTCATCACCCTCTTAAACAGCACGGATACGGACGCTCAGAGCTTCACCGTGAATATTGACAATGTCATTGACTCTGTGATCTGTAGTTCCTTGCTTGCATCCATTTGCAGCCTGCTTTCCATTGCGGTGGACAGGTATTTCACTATCTTTTACGCACTCCAGTACCATAACATTATGACGGTTAAGCGGGTAGGGATCATCATAAGCTGTATCTGGGCAGCATGCACAGTGTCGGGCATCCTCTTCATCATTTACTCGGACAGTAGCGCTGTCATCATCTGCCTCATTACCATGTTCTTCACCATGCTGGTCCTCATGGCCTCTCTCTATGTCCACATGTTCCTGATGGCGAGGCTTCACATTAAGAGGATTGCTGTCCTCCCTGGCACCGGTACCATCCGCCAGGGTGCCAACATGAAGGGGGCAATTACCTTGACCATCCTGATCGGGGTCTTCGTCGTCTGCTGGGCCCCTTTCTTCCTCCACTTACTCTTCTACATATCCTGTCCGCAGAATCCATACTGTGTGTGCTTCATGTCTCATTTTAACTTGTACCTCATACTGATCATGTGCAATGCTATCATTGACCCTCTCATTTATGCACTCCGGAGTCAAGAACTGAGGAAAACCTTCAAAGAAATCATCTGCTTCTATCCCCTGGGAGGCATCTGCGACTTGTCGGGCAGGTATTAAGTGGGGACTGAGTGCATACTAGGAACGTGCAGACTCTCTCACTCTGGCACAACCTGAGCAGTGTGCTTTGGCAACAGCTGCCCCTCCTGCGTAGTGCTTTGGCTGAAAGTATCTGTTGTATAAATTTCAGTTTATGACTTTGGATATGAAAAAAGGTCTACACCTGTTATTTTTAATGTCATGCTACTTTTTGGTTTGTCAAATGCTAATCTGTGTTCTATATTGTGGGCGCTATGAATTTGCAAAAAAAAAAAAGAAAGAAAGAAAGAAAAGAAAAAGAAAGATACCCTTATTAAAAGTTTACCAATGTCTCTTTCCTGTTACTTATCAAGATTCAACACTTGTCCTTTCTGTAGTGATAGAAACCAGAGTCTTACTAATATGTCCTTAGCTGTTTTCATGTGTCACCCCACAGCACCACAGAGGCTTGACTCCACTATTTATAGGGGAAATGTTTAAAAATGAAATGCTTGTTTCTTCTGTAAGTCAGTCCCACCAGTGAAATTTCAAGCAACTTAATAAAAGCTTACCTATTATCCTCTGTTCCAATATAGTGGTGGTGCTTTTTAAATAAAAGAGAAAAAGGAAAAGAAGCAGCCACTGAGCAAAAAGTGAGGTTTGAGTGGCATGCATTTCTCCAAGACAGAATTTCTTGTCCCATGCATTTCTCCAAGCCAATAGCTTCATAGTACACACAGGCATTTTAGCTGGGGGAGGGGAAATGCCCACTATTAAGATTAAAGCGTCCTGGCATGTCTAAACTGTCCATGCTAGGCTGAAATTCCCTAGGCCAAATGATTCCCAACCATAAGTGACCAAACAGAATGAATCTTTCTGATCTTTTAACCAGGGATCCGGTTTCCACAGAAACATCTAGAAAGGTTGCCACTGCATTGAGAGGGGCAGCATGCCATCTTAGAGTTGGTCATGATTTATTACACATTTCATATGAAGGGGGCTTGCTGTTCACTTTCTGATTACTCTTTGAGCAGGAGTATTAGTGCTGAAGATGGAGCATTTAGCTTCCCAAGCCAAATCCACGTCACAGAACATTTTGGGACAGTGTTTGTAAATATTAATATGTGGAACCCTGTGGTGCTGGCACATTATAAGATGGAAGGAAGACACATACTGGGTCCTGGAGGGTATAATAAAAATACTCTGGTGTTCTTAGTCATATCTTGGGGATGGGAATACTTGTTTTTCTCCAAAATAATACCATAGGTGTGGTCACAGAGCAACCAAATCTATGCTGTCTAGTCTGTGTATACTTTAAAATCAAAATTCTGTGATCTAATTGACAGCGTCCCCAGACACTCATAAGGCAAAGATGCTGTGTAGCAGTACATCTGAATTAAATCTAAATGTTCGACATATTGATTATAAGCCCAAGAAACACTGAGGGCATTCATGTGCAAATACATGCCAGAGTCTAATGGTGAGGCTAGCTGTTTCAAGGTGCTGTCCTCTGAGCCACACTGTCACCAGATTCAGATCAGCTGTGCTTCCTTGCACCCAGGTAGCATCACATGTGTCTCTGGATCCTCATCTGAGTATCCACCCACTCTTCCCAGCCATTTGTATCCAGTTTTGTCCAACAGAATTCAGAGGCAGCAGTCTATAGGCTGAGGAGGAAAGGGGGAGAGAGCACCATCTGCTGCAGCTGTGGGGAAGATGTCATGGTGAGTGAAGAGCTGCCTGTGAGACTGCTGTGTGGTCACCCTCACAGTCCTGTAACTCCTCACTCGTGCTCTTTCAGTAAGCCTAATAAACAAACTCATTGGGTCCCCAGGGTGAACATTGGTGGGATCGTATATAGGTCTGTGGTTGGGCCCATAAGAAGAAGGGGGTAGACATTGTTCACATCTCCCCTGAGGAGGTAATTTTCACAGTAGAACCTTTAACCAGTGGAGAGTGGTTCTAAGGCTGGGTTTTAACCATGCCACAGTAGTGCTTCTATTTTCAAACAAAAATGAGTGTCAGGTTTTATAACAACCAACAAAACCTGCTGAAGTTTGGGTCCTAAATGTTCTTTAAGGTCCACGAGTAAAGGCTTGCTCTCTAGGGTAGTGCTATTGGGAAGTGGAGATGGGACCTGGTGGGAAGACTTCCAGTCATTAGGAGTGTGCTCTTGGGGGGAATGGTGGGATTGTAGCTCATTCCTTTTTCTCTCTCTTGCTCCCTGAGGTCATAAGATGAGTGCTTTTGCTCCAACAGGAGCTGCCTCACCACAAGGCCAGCACAAGGAGGCCAGTCAGTCTGAACTACAACCTCCCAAACTATCAGCCAACTTGAACCTTATTCACATCACACACACACACACACACACACACACACACACACACACACACACACGTACGTACGTATGTATTTGGTTTTTCGAGATAGGGTTTCTCTGTGTTGTTTTGGTACCTGTCCTGGTTCTCACTCTGTAGACCAGGCTGGCCTCAAACTCACAGAGCTTCGCCTGGCTCTGCCTCCCAAGTGCTGGTATTAAAGGTGTGCTCCACCACCGCCCAGCTTATAAATTTTTTTTATAGTGATCAGAAGATGAGTAAGATGCAGAGCCCTGACTTCTTCAGGAGTCTTCTCAGATGTTGAGAGAAAAGTCCTGAGCTTTTTTTTTTCAAATCTTTTTATTTTTATTTCATGCTCATTGGTGTTTTACCTGCACATAGGCCTGTGTGAAGGTGTCAGATCCCCTGGAACTGGAGTTACAGGCAGTTATGAGCTGCCATGTGGGTGCTGGGAATTGAACCCGGGTCCTCTGGAAAAGCAACCAGTGCTGCCATCTGCTGAGCCATGTCTCCAGCCCCCAAAGTCCTGACTCTTCCTTCATGCTCACACGGTTTTTCTAGAGCAGTCTGTAGTACACTGGCTGTGGACCAGCCATGCACCACGAGGCTCTTGAGATGTTTGCAGCTCATTGTGGGGCTTCAGTGTCCTCCCATGTTGAGAATGTCTCTTTCTAGCTTGCTATGTGCTCCAAACCTGCCCTGGGGATATTACTTCCTTTTACTCTTAAAAAAAAAATCTAGATTTCTACAGAGAGACAGTCCTTACTCAAGTGACCTGTGGTGGATAGCTGATAACCAATGACGTTTGGAGTTCCATGTTCTCCAACTTAATTGGTAGAGGATCATTGTGATGATCTTATTGTTGAAATTCTTGGCTACAGCAAATACTCATATCTTAACAGGGGAGAGTGTAGGGTTGGAATTGAGATGGAGGTTTCAGGGTCAACAAACTTGACCTGCATAAAATGAAGATATGACAGTACACTGCCTGATAGAGCAGATCTGGAGAGATGCTTGCTCCAATTAGAGGAAGTCAAATATATTAAGAACAGATAATTGTACCTCAGAGAATCACAGGAAAAACTCCACAATGGGGAAAGCAGATTGTATTTGTGTTCCCCCAGGTCTGCTTCTAATGGGAACACATTAGGACAAGACATAATGTTACCCAACCATGATATTTAGATTACAGATTGATTTCCATATCCTGAACAGGTCCAAACTCCAGCCTCACTTTCCAGACTGTTTCTGCATGCTCTATCTCCCATAATTTCACTTAAGGTCCTTTGAAAATAGGACTCTTAGGCTTATATTTTCCCCATGGAGCTTGATATATAAGATACATAAGTTTGATATATAAGATAGATTAAAATACATCTAATACACATCATAAATGTGAAATGTGCTTGACTTCTGGAAATGGTATCCCAGGGAGACTCACCTCGGATCTTCATCTATGCATAGTTGGGACTGAAACTTCCTGTAGTGTGACTGCATAGTCCTGTGTCTTCCCCCTACTGGATGGTCTTCAGGCAGGACCAAAGAAGCCACTGAGGTTGATTGGAGAAGGACAGGAGTTGGGCTTAACTGAGGCACACACAGGAATGTGGTAATAGCATCCCATAGCCATCCTTCAGAAAAATCCATGATTAATAATTTTAGATTTAAAAGTCACAGCTCAAGTGAATAAGGTTAAGGTCTGCCACATCCTGACCTTACTAGAGATGGAAAAAGCAATCTGTAATAGTCTTTACTATAATATTCAGCATTGGTCCATACAGTGATGGAGTTAGGAGTTAGAGCTGTTTGTCTCTAAGCACACTTCAGGAATTAAAGCTAACATGAACAGAAAGCCTCGCGGCCACAGCATTATGGGGAAAGAACATATGGGTTTAAGTAAGTAGAAATCAGGTATCATTTTCTGTCTGCAACACCCTCTCTGTTGCACCAATAAAGTACCTCCTAGAAAAGTGAACTATAGGATAGGGTCCACCTTACAGGCTGAAAGCATCTGACCATCCACCTAGCAGGGTGAGGGCATGAGCATCCTGGTTGAGAAGGAAATTTTTAAAAAATGAATGGAGAAGAGAAAAAGGATGAAAGAATGCTTATCAGGCTGTGGATCAGTTTTGTTAGCCTGATTTGGGAAAAAGAACTAGATAGGTAGGTAGATAGACAGACAGACAGACAGACAGACGAACAAACAAGCAAACAAACAAACAAAGAAAGAAAGAAATAAAAACAAGTCCATAAAATGTGTGTGTATGGGCAGAGACTCTAAAAAACAACATACATGTTACAGAGTCTTAATACCTCTTAACTGGATTTATGCTCCTTACTTCTTTCATGTTTTTTTTTCTACTAAATTTGTTCTGCTGTGATATAGTAATACAAGACCAAAAATGTAAACCAAAAATAAATGCAGAAAGTCACATTAGCTCACAGATTTAGCCCAATATTTTGCTTCAATGGGCTTGAGATATGAACATATCCTGCTGCACATTGGCTTCACAGACTCTTCCTGGACAGAATACACACCTATTTAAAATCACAGAATCTTCCCAGACAGACTACACATCTGCTTGAAATCAAAGGACAGTAGAAGGACTATACACTTGCTGCAGAAATAATGCAGCATAGTAATCAAGGCCTCAGACACACACTTTCATCACAGGCCCCTATTATGGCATCAGAAAAGGAATAAAAGAATAAAGAAAATTTGCTCAAATCAGTCAGTTTGAAGTACAAACACATGTGTGTTCCTGGGGTATTCCCAAAGGAGAAAAATAAAGGTTTCCTACAAAATACTAAGAATTTAATTATAGCATTATAGTGGGCATTGATTGAGGAATGGCAACAGTTTCTAAAGAAAAAGGAAAGGTGTTCAAATTTGTCGATGGACCAACAGGACAAAAGGTTCTGGGTCCTCTTACTTCCAAATATAAATTGATCAATTGCTTCCAAGCGGTGTATGGAACATGTCTCATGAACCAAAATGTCTGTCTTTTGATTTTGCATTACAATTTATTGTAGAAGTGAGACTGTTAGGTTAAGATATTGCAAAGCCTACATTACCTTCTGGAACCAGTAATCTAAAGGCCACCAACGTAACAACCCACGTATTTAGACTAAAAAATCCCAATGTTTACACACCATTTCTTTACTATCCCATTGTAAAAATTTTGGTAGACAGGAAGTGGGAAAATTTTCTGGTATCTGACACACACATTCTTTCTTCTATTTGTTTTTACTGTGTTACTGTCAGTTTGTGGGGAAAGACTAAATGTTAATGAAATTATTTTAAATGAGATCAGATTTTTTTCCTGTGCTAGGAATTGAATTTAGGGCCTTGGACATGCTAGAGAGGGGTCTATCACTGAGCTCTACTCCCAGTCTGAGAGCAGATATTAAATATCAACACTATAATGTCTAAGTATATGCAGAGAAACTACCCATTGTCATCCGTCTACACAGAAGCAGCGGGAGCAGCTGTTGGCTCCCATCCCTCTCCATGAACAAACCCATCTCTCCCAGTAACAGAGTCTTAGCACTGAAATGTGCTTACTTCTCTTTACTGTAAGATTTTACTGGTTAATTTCCTCATCATCAGTTGGGCAGCAGAGTGGTTGCCTGATTCGGATCTCAAAAGAATAAAAGACAGTTAAATAAGATTAAGGAATATAGAGATTCAACAAAACAGTAGCAGATATATACAGGCACTAAAAATCACCACAATAATAATAATTGCTGTTTTAAAGATAAGTAGATAGATATACAAGTTGCGTTCGTTGGTCAACATGATAGGATTTTAATTGAATACATATGATATTTTAATTTGGATTTGACTTTTGTTACGAACAAATACACTTAGATATAATAGATACAGAGGTATACATAAACTCACATAGGACAATTTCTTATCACCAATAATACAAACTGTTTTGAAATTTGCAGTACTAATTTCAATATTGGAAAAGGCTAATTAGAAAGATAGTACACTCAAAATAAAATGATTGATTAGCCTATTTTTAGAGCCGACACTCAATAACCTTTATGTCATGAATTTTAAGTGTTAACATAAGATGTCATTATCTAAGTTGATATTGCTAAGTTACACCCAAGGTGTATATGAGAGGAGAGAAAGAGCATCTCTCTGGACTGACCGTTGGTTCAAATCCAAGATATATTGCTTACCAGCTCTTGAATGCCTTTGGAAATGAGGATCCTAACTGTTATCTCATCATATATTGTCACAGACATTAGGAAATACAGATATCTGTCTAGTATAGATCTAGTGTAGGGTTTCTTGCTATGGGCAGCCATTTTACAGTGACTAATCATAGCACACTCAATGAGTGATTTTCTGATCATTGGTCCTAGAAGAACTGAAACAGAGGCAGGGGCGTGGGTGTCTTGATTATCCATCACAGACAAAGTGGGATAAATACAAGCAAGCCTTTATGTTTATTGTTTTAAATACACAGAAAATTTGAACATTCCCAAAACATCTGACTGAGATATGAATAGAATCTGGTAGGGAGCCAGCTTCTTTTAGCGTCTCACTAACGTCTGCCAGCTGCTGTTAACTGGTGGGTGTAGTGTATGCTTTTGTGTTATGCCTCACAACTCAGACCAATGTTGCATATACTATTTCATGCATTCAGTGATGAATAAATACAATAATGTGTTTTTTCTAATGTTCTTAGTCAATAGGAAACTAAAAAAACTGTATTTGATGCAACAAATAAAGATTTCCTAATGCCATTCAATGCTGCCACTGAAGAGGCTGAAGATGAGCTTTGTTCTAAGGCAGAAATTGTCACATTTGACCCTGAGCTAGCGAATTAATAATCATCGTTTGTAATTATGAAGTATTTTCACTGTCAAGAGACACCTGGAGGATCCTCAAATATAAAGCCAAGAGGAAAGCTTCAGCAGCTTAGCTAGTAATCTCTGCATGAGTTCCGGTCAGGGGCAACATTGCAAATGAATGCTATAATTTGTTACTAAACCTAACACAACACAGTGTGAGATACTTCACTGTGAGATTCACATCACCATGGACCATAACTCAAAAGTAAGAAGCTAACAATAGATTTGATCATAATTGTACAAGAAAAAACATTAAAATTTTGTCTATGAATTTAAATGTACCTAATTTATATATTAAAATTTCAAAATTAATAATATTGAATTTTTATTAAACTTTTTCATTTATTTTATGTACCATAGTTTCCCCACCTCCTCTCTTCCCATTTCTTCCCTGCCCCCAGCTCTCATCTACTCCTCCATCCACTCCTTATCCTTTCAGAAAGGGGCAGGCCTCCCATGGGAGTCAATAATGCATGGTATATCAAGTTGAGGCAGGACCAAGCTCCTCCCATTAGGTCTGTCCCCTGCAGGCTCCCTAGCTGTTGGTCCAGAGTCAGTGAGCTATCACTAGCTCAGGTCAGCTGTCTCTGTGGGTTTCCCCATCATGATCTTGACCCCGCCCCATTTCTCATACAATCCCTCCTCCCTCTCTTCAACAGGACTCTGGAGCTCAGCCCAATGCTTGGCTGTGGATCATCTGCTTCCACCAGTTACTGGATGAAGGTTCTATGATGACAATTAGGGTAGTCACCAATCTGATTACAGTAGATGGCCAGTTAAGGCACCCTCTCCACTATTGCTAGGAGTCTTAGCTGGGGTCATCCTTGTGGATTCCTGGGAGTTTCCCTGGCACAGGGTTTCTCCCTAACCCCCAAATGTGCCCCCTATCAAGATATCTTTCATTATTCTCCCCCTTGTCCCACCCCCAGCTAGACCAACCCTATCCCTTATGTTCCCATCTCCCATGTCCTCTCCTTTCCTCTTACCCCCATCCCCTCCCCTCTCACTCCTCCATCCCCAGTTTACCCAGGAGATCTCATCTATTTCCCCTTCCCAGGGAAATCCATGCCTACCTCTTAGGGCCCTCCTTGTTACTTAGCTTCTCTGGGGCTATGAATTGTAGCCTCGTTATCCTTTGCTTTACATCTAACATCCACTTATGAGTGAGTTCATACCATGTTTATCTTTCCAGGTCTGGGTTACTGTAGCAGGAATCTTAAAGGTACTTGTTAATAAAATCAAACCTGAGGCCAGTTATTGGGGTGAACGCTGGAAGATCAGAGAAGCAGAACAAGCCACAGCTACCTCACCTTGCCAGTTCCTCAGCTGATCCTGTTTCCTTAGGCTGGAAGCCTCTGAGTCCTCATCCAAATGGATCTCAGCTGAACTGCTGCTCAAAAGCCTGAAAGCTTAACCAGCCAAATGCTTCTAGTTTCTGGTCTTCACACCTTATATATCTTTCTGTTTTTGCCATCACTCTCTGGGATTAAAGGCTCACTTCTTGGGATTAAAGGCATGTGTCACCATGCCTGGCTGTTTCCTATGTGGCCTTGAACTCACAGAGATCGAGGGATTTCTGTTTCTGGAATGCTAGGATTAAAGGCGTGAGTGCCACCATTTTCTAGCCTCTGTATCTAGTGGCTGTCTGTTCTCTGGCCCCAGATAAATTTATTAGGGTGCACAATATATTGGGGAACACAATACCACCACATGTTACCTCACTCAGGATGATTTTTTCTAGTTCCACCCATTTGCCTGCAAATTTCATGATGTTGCCGGTTTGTTTTTTTTTTTTTTACCACTGAGTAATACTCCATTGTGTAAACGTACAACATTTTCATTATCCATTCCTCAGTTGAGGGGCATCTAGATGGTTTCCACATTTTGGCTATTAGGAATAATCCTGCTATGAACATAGTTGAGCAAATGTTCTTGTGGTATGATTGAGTATTTTTTGGGTATATGCCCAAAATTGGTATAGCTGAGTCTTGAGGTAGATTGATTCCCATTTTTTAAAAGAAACTGCTATACTGGTTTCCTAAGTGGCTGTACAAGTTTGCACTCCCACCAGCAGTGGAGAAGTGTTCCTCTTACTCCACATCCTCTGCAACATAGGCTGTCTTTAGCCTTTTTGATCTTAGCCATTCTGACAGGTGTAAGATGGTGTCTCGGAGCTGTTTTGATTTGCATTTCCCCGATAGCTAAGGGTGTTGAACAATTCTTCAAGTGTTTCTCAGCCATTTAAGATTCTTCTGTTGAGAATTCTGTTTAAATCTGTACCTAATTTTTAATTGGATTATTTGGTATTTTAATGTCTAGTTTCTTGAGTTCTTTATGTATTTTGGAGATCAACTCTCTGTCAGATGTGGGGTTGGTGAAGATCTTTTCCCATTCTGTAGGCTGCCATTTTGTCTTATTGACAGTGTCCTTTGCCTTACAGAAACTTCTCAGTTTCAGGAGGCCCGATTTATTAATTGTTGCTCTCAGTGTCTGTGCTACTGGTGTTATATTCAGGAAGTGTTCTCCTGTGCCAATGCATTAAAGGCTACTTCCAATGTTCTCTTCTATCAGGTTCAGTGTAACTGGATTTATGTTTAGGTCTTTGCTCCACTTGGACTTGAGTTTTGTGCAGGGCAATAGATATAGATCTATTTGCATTCTTCTACACATAAACATCAATTTATGCCAGCATTATTTGTTGAAGATGTTTTCTTTTTTCCATTGTATAATTTTGACTTTTTTGTCAAAAATCAAGTATTCATAGGTGTGTGGATTTATTTCAGGGTCTTCTATTCAATTCCATTGATCCACCTGTCTGTTTTTATGCCAGTACCATGCTGTTTTTATTACTATAGCTCTATAGTAGAGCTTGAAGTCAGGGATGGTGATGCCTCTGGAAGTTCCTTTATTATACAGGATTGTTTTAGCTATCCTGAGTTTTTTTTTCCATATGAAGTTGAGTATTGTTCTTTTGAAGTCTGTGAAGAATTGTGTTGGAATTTGATTGCTTTTAGTAAGATTGCCATTTTTACTATGTTAATCCTGCTGATCCATGAGCATGGGAGATCTTTCCATTTTCTGATATCTTCTCCATTTTCTATTTTCAAAGACTTAAAGTTCTTGTCATACAGGTCTTTCATTTGTTTGGTTAGAGTTACCCATGATATTTTATATTCTTTGTGGCTATTGTTATTTCTTTGATTTCTTTCTCAGCCCATTTATCATTTGTATATAGTAGGGCTACTGATTTTTTTTAGTTAATCTTATATCCTGCTACATTATTGAAGGTGTTTATCAGCTGTAGAGGTTCCCTGGTAGAATTTTTTAGGTCATTTATGTATATTATCATATCATCTGCAAATAGTGAAAGTTTCAAAATTATTAATAATTACTGGTGTGGGAACTGGTTTAGCTGGTAAAGTGCCTATAGTACATGCACAAAGACATGAGTCTCTCAGAGCCCTTGAAGCCACATAAAAGGCAGGGGTAGGTGTGGGCTCCTGTATCCTGAGCATGACAGGGGCAGAAACAGGCAGATCAGTGCAACTCATTGACTAACCAATGCAGTCAAATCTGTGAACTTCATGTTCAGAGAGAGACCCTATCCCCCAAAATAAAGACAGAAAGTGAGGAAGGACAAGCAATGTTGACCTTAGGCCTCCATACTCATGTGTACCCACATGCACATACATACTTCTGTACATACACTAATATGCACAGACCACACACATGTACAACACTACACACACACACACATACACACACACACACACAAAGTACCATTACAAGCAACACATTCATGTTCCCCATAAATATCACACTATCCTATATATTTCACTTAAAATCACACACACTTTAAATTTTATTTATAACTAGCATGGTAATAGTATAATCGTGCATATGCATGAAGTACTGTGTAATATTCAATACATACAATGTGTAATGACCCAATCAGGGTAATTAGCTTCTCCATCCCAGACACTTAGCATCTCTTCAATAAATACAGTAAAACTTCTTGATGTTAGCTCTCCCCTACTGCACCCCACTGTGCCACAGAGCTCTGACACTTATTTCTCCTCTACACCTATATTGTAATATCTGTTACCCAATCCTTCCCTCATCCATCTCTCCTTCCCAGCCTCCAGGAATCACTATTCTTCTCCCTTCAATGAAGTTACCTTTGTAGCTTCCACATCTGAATGGCCACATACTGCGTTCGTCTTTCTTTCCATGGTTTAGTTACTTAATATGTCACCCGTCAGCTCCAATCTATTTTTCTACAAATGATGGTATTTCTTTCTTTTTGCTGAATAATATTCTGCTGTGCATAACTTCTGCATTTTCTTCATTCATCTGCCAAGAATCACCCCAGTTGATTGCATATTTTAGTTATTGGGAATAAGGTCGCAATAATCATGGGAATGCAGACATCTCTTTAATATCTCCTTTAGAAATATGTCCAGGGTGGGGAAAGCTGTACCACATGTGCGTGGTATTGTTGGTATTTTGGGGAGCCTCCATATTTGCCATTACAATGGCTGCACTCATTGCATTCCTTGCCACTGTGAGGACACGCTCCCTTTGGTCTATGTCTTTGTCAGCACTTCTTATGTTTCGTTGTGTATTTTGACAATGGCCATCTGATTTGGGTAAGATGAGCTGTAGGTTTAATTTGCATCTCCATCATGACTAGTCATATGGAGCATTTTCCACACACTTACTGGCCACTTGTGTTGTGTCTTTTGAGGAGCATCTATTGAGATCATTGTTCATTTTAAGCTGAATTATTTGGGTTGTTTTTTTTTTTGCTAAAATATATAAATTTTATGATCTGCTATATAAACATACAAAAAACACAAAAATCAATAGTTAATAAATATATAACATTATTGAGCATTTTAATGTATAAACTACATAAAATTATGACACCAACAATATTACTTCCTGCAACTCACCTTGTTTTCAGGTTTGGAGAACTTTGAATATTTGACCCTTGTCAGATGTAGATGGCAAACTTTCTTCTCATTCTATAGGCAGTGTCTTTGCTGTATAGGAAGTTTTCTATATCAATAGACCACTCTTTGTTTCTGCTTTTGTAACCTGTACTTTGAGGGGTCTGGCATATTCAGATGTGTTGAAGTATTCGCCTGTTTTCTAATTATTTAAAAAATCTAACTTGACAATGGGGTGTGGTCTTTTTGTTGGGTGGTTAATTCCATTGGTTAGCACTCAGGTAGCAGAGGCAGGTGGATCTCTGTGAGTTCGAGGCCAGCCTGGGCTAGCAAGTGAGTTCCAGGAAAGGCTCCAAAACTACACAGAGAAATACTGTCTCAAAAAACAACAACAACAACAAAAAAGAATTATGGGTCAAATGTAAGAGCTAGTCAGTAATAAGCCTGAGCTAATGGCCAAACAGTTACAAATAATATTAAACCTCTGAATGATTATTTTATAAGCAACGTGCATCCACAGGGGCCAGGTGGGATCAGAGAAATCTTCCAACTACATAATGTCCTTGTGGAAACAGTTTGAAATAGGTCCCTTCTTTTCCATTTACCAGAATAGTTTTAGTGCAATTAGCATGACACATTTATGCATCAATTTATTACAGAGAAATTCATTAATCTATGTTTGATTTTCATCAATAATTATAAAGATTTTAAAGACATAAGAATCTGTTCTCTTATTTTCTTTCTGCCCTCCCTCTTCATTCTATAGTCTATCCTTCCTGAAACGAAAACTCCAAACTTTAGTCATCTTGTACTTTCACTCAAAATTTGAATTAAATCGGTGTAGTTTGTGAATGGAGGTTGGGTACATGAAGACTGGCATGCAAGTCTGTGAGTTTTGAGATGTACATCCAGGAGGCATAAAAAGAAACTCAGTTTCTATGAGATGATAATGTTCAGAAAGTAGAGGAAGACATGGATGGGATTGATTTGGTTTAGTAGACTTTTTGAGAAACTGTGTAACCTTACATACCTTTCTGGGACATACACACACACATGCACACATGCATGCATGCACAAATACATGCACACACACATGCACCCACACCATGTGTGTACATATATAGAGAGAATGGGATTAGCACTTGAGTGACCTCTCAGTGTACCTTGCAGCCTGTTGTCCTTTGTCTATTGCCTCCCAGTGAGATCCCAGTGAAACATAAATCCCGTTACCACACCTGTGGTGGTTGGAGTGTAATTGACCCCCATAAACATACAGGCAGTGGCACTGTTAGGTGTGGGTTTGTTGGTGTGGTTATAGCCTTGTTGGAGGAAATATGCCACTGTGGAGGCTTTGATCTATTATATATGCTCATGCCATGCCCAGTATATCAGACCACTTCCTGTTGCCTGCATATCAATATGTTAAGAACTCTCAGCTCATGGTATCTGATGAATGAAGACCCTAGGGGAATAGGAAGAAGCAGAGTGCTAGAGAGATCCCCAGAAATCCACAAAGATACTTCCACTGTAGACTACTGGCAATGGTCGATAGAGTGCCTGAGCTGACTTACTCTGGTGTTTGGATGGCCGAACACCCTGGCTGTTATGATAGAACTCTCATCCAGTGTCTGATGGAAGCAGATGAAGAGATCCACAGCCAAGCCCCAGGTGGAGCTCCGGGAGTCCAATCGGCAAGAGAGAGGAGGAACTGTATGAGCGAGAGATATTGAGACCATGAATGGAAAAAGCACTGGGACAAATAGCCAAACTAGTAGAAAGGCATGAACTGTGAACCAATGGCTGAGGAGCCCCCATGGAACTGGGACCTATCCTTGGTGCATGGGCTGGCTTTTTGGAGCCTGGGGCCTATGCTGGGACACTTTGCTCAGCATTGGTGTAGGAAGGAGGAGACTGGATCTGCCTCAGCTGAGTCTACCAGTCTGGGCTGACTCCCCAGGGGGAGGAGGGAGGGAAGAGGGAGGACAGGGGAATCCATGGCTGATATGTGAAATTAAGTTAATTATAAAATAAAAATATTAAATAAAAAAAATCTCTCAGCTCCTTCTCCAGCACCATGTCTGCCTGCATGCTGCCCTGTTTCCCACTATGCTGATAACGGAGTAAACCTCTGAAA
Source organism: Peromyscus eremicus (assembly GCF_949786415.1). NCBI lineage: Eukaryota > Metazoa > Chordata > Mammalia > Rodentia > Cricetidae > Peromyscus > Peromyscus eremicus. The sequence goes on along the minus strand of NC_081435.1, from coordinate 54,549,188 downwards.
CTGTAAGTGAGTCACTCCAACTAAATGTTTTCCTTTATATGAGTGACTGCAGTCATGGTGTCCCTTCATACCATGTAACTGCTCCTTCTGCCATGACCAAAATCTTCACAACTCTCAGCTGCAAGGATCACGATCCAAACTGTGTGTGCTTTTCTCCTGGTCTGACCCCTGTTTCATATATCCTCCTCTTTTGAATTCTCCCCCTCTCAACATTCAGTGAACCTTCCACAGCTCAGCACTTCATACTCTATCTGTGCTCGGTCAGTTAATAACCCTAAAGGTCTCAGAGCATTGAACACTGCTGATATGTTAAAAGCTCTCACATTTGACAGCTTCGCCTAACAACAGACTTGCATGTCCAATTCTGTTCTGAACTTCTGTACTTGGGCTTCCTAAAGAAATCCTAAAATTACGAATCTGCCTTGAACCTAATTATTCTCTGAGACTATCTGCCTCAGTGCTTTCCCCGTATCAAGTGATGGCACCTGGGTCTTTCTGATTCATCAGTTAGAACTCCATTGGTCACCACTGATTTCTTTCCATTTTACATGCATTTCAAATCCATTAGGAACAGGGTGTTGGCCTAAGTGCTAAGATGTGTGCCTCTTTTTGTCACTTTCTTGCTACGACCCTCAATCACAGGGCTGTCAACGGTAAGAAATGCCCTTGTGTCTAAGTCTGATAACTGATGGCTTATTTTCAACAGAGCAACCTCAAAGGGTTCTTTGGAGCCACAAGTGAGACCACATCACCTCTCTCCTGAATGAATCCCCATGGCTCTCTCCCTTTCTTACTCCAAGGAACAGCAGGAGGTCTGGCGGTCTCCCTGGTTGCATCAGACAAACCAGGCCATGCCTACTTTAGGAGTTCTTCATTGCTCTTTCACTATCTGTTAGGAAAACTACACCCTAAATATTCACACATCTGACTCCCTCACTGCCTTCAAATTTTGCCCAGATAGACACTCATTAAAGGTTACCCGGGGAGCTAGTTATTAAAATTGCAAGCCCACGATCAGAGTCCAACGCTTCTGTCACTCCTTACCTTTCTCAACTATTTTTCCTACAACAATGGATAAATCACACTGATCACCAAGGTGTCATGTTTATTGTTGTTCTCCATTTATGTATACCTAATATTTTAAGAGGACAAAGAACTTCATTTTCTTCAATGATGAATTCTAAGAACCTAGAATGTAAATCCGCTATGGTAATAGCTTAACAGGCACTTGCTAAGTGCATACGAACGGAAAACATAAAAACAAAAGCAAGGAACCTAAGGTGGAGTGCCTCCTTAGACGCTTATTTCAGAGGCCAATGAGAGCTGAGGCACTTGCAGCCATGTCTGATCAAGTGAGTTCACTTCCCATGACCCACACTGTGGAAAGAGAGGACCAACTCCTGAAAGTTGTCAATTGACCACCACACACACTGGTGTATACACTCCCTCTTGCATGTGGGAGCCCGTTTTCAGGTTCCTCGTGGCTTTGCCCAGCAGATCCACATAGAGAATGATTAGGACCACGGGCCTGAGTGCAGGTGTCTGAAATGGTCTGCACTTGGCTGTGCTGGGGGGAGGTCTTTTGCTCCGCCCCTTGGCATCTCTATAAAAACCCTGGGGCAGAGCCAGTCAGGGCTCATTCGAATAGGTTCCAAGTCCTCTCGAGGCTATCCTTTATTTTCTATCTATTTATCTCCACAATCGAAATCCTTCTATCTAATATTCCCTGCTGCTTGCACTCAAGAAAACTCTGGGAAACTGTGGGGTTGGTGGGTAAACGCCCCACACTTGCACACAGTAAATAGATAAATAAGTAATAAACAAACAAATATAATAAAAAGAAATACAATTCAAGAGTTTAATGAACAATGACTGGGTCATGAAGTAATGAATTAATTAATAGAAACAGGAGGGCATGTGCGGTAGTAAATAATCCCCGTTCTGGGAAGTAGTGGGAAAATCAGTTCAAAGCCGGCACTGGATATACAGAGGTTGAAGACACCCTGAACACAGGACACTGCCTCAAAAGAAAAAAATTATACATAAGAAATACCCTAGAAGGTGGCATTCTGACTGAAGCCAAGTGAAAAGTGAGTTTTAAGGAATGAAATGTCAATCATTTTAGCAACAAAAGACACGACGCTATTTAGCCAATGTTCCAACTAGAGATCTAGTGTATTTTGAGACTGGACTTTGGAAGATGGCTGAGATTTTGGTGAAAGAATAAAAAGATAGAAAACCTAAAAGCAAGACCTAATTTCCAGTAAAGTACTGGAAATGACATCAGATTCCTGGGCTCTCATAGGGGACTATAAAAGTAAAATGGGAACTGAAGTCTAGAAACAGAATTCGGAGCTTGCATTTATAAGCTGCACAAAAGCAGGAGAAGCTCAGAGGAATAGGGATCATTTCCTCAAAATGAGCTCGCTTTGGAGATGATCAAATGCAGAGGCAAAAAACCAATATAGGCTAAAAAAATTGAAAATACAGAGTATTTACTGAACACTCAGTAGTACAGCTTAATCATTTCCCTCTGATATTCAGTAAGTGGTCGCTGCTTTGATTAATTTTTCCCTAGTTACACAAAGGAGTTGCTCTGTGAAGAGATCTGCTGAAGAATCGAACTTTCAAAATCACTGAAGCACCAGGAGGCGAACTGTGGCTGTCAGCAGTGACCCGCCAGAAAGGAGCTGAGAGACTCAGCACAGACAGGAAGACAGTCTAGGACGTTAGACAGGTCTAGCCAGGCTCCAATTATGTCCAGAGCAAGATACCCCCTTGCATCATTTAAGAATTTAAGAAGCCTAACTTTTCTTCAAATTGCCAAAGACAATCCCTTCATATATGCTCCACCTATTTTCTGAACAGATCTAGACCATCAGCTACCAAGGAAAGCAGGCGTTAAAACATGGGGGGAGGATTGCTGAGTCACCCATAGCCATATTTATGCAGCAGAAAGGCAGGAATGGTACACAATGCACACGTCATACCAATGAGATGGTAGGAAATGGGTTGGCAAAGCAAGGGGTATGTAGGCATGCACCGACACACGGGCAAGTTTGAGAGAGGGCTGTTCTGGAAGGAGATCCTGGCTTAACTCAACAGTGGAGTCGACAACCCTCCTAGTACATTTGAGATTCTAACCCTCTATCAGACGTGTAGCTGGTGACTTCCCCCTCGTTCTGTAGACTGCCTCTTCACTTGAATGATGGCATCTTTGGTTGTATAAATGCTGTTTAGATTCCCGTGGTTCAGTTTGTCAATTGTTGGGTCTTAGTGCCTGTGCTCCTAGCCATACATTCAAGCCTATTCCCCCACCCCTTTTTCTTCTATCAGATTTGAGGTGTCATGTTTTAGGTTGAGGTCCTTCATCTTGATCTCTAACAAGGGTCCCAGGTTGAATTCCATGTGTTTCTGGGGCCCAGCATTGGGTAGGGTGGCTGACAAGTCAGGCATGAGGGAGGAGTGGCTCTGGGAGTTCATACCTGGAATACTAGACTCCATGAAGTTCTTGGTGGGGCTCTGTTCAGTCCTGGGACCAGCTGCGTGGGGTAGCTCATAGTCTCATGGGCAGGTAGCCTCTTCTTTTAATGCTTATAGCATCCCCTAGTGCTATGCATGATTTTCTTCATTCCAAAAATGGAGAAGGCGAGATACTTTGCTATTTGGATACAGTGATGTTACTAAGGACAAATTCCTGTCCATCTCTAGGCCTTTTGGGGGTGCAACACTCTTGTTGAACAGTTAATAATCTCTTTAGCTCTACTTTAGCCTTCCTGAATTGGATTATTTTTTGTCATGCAAAATAATCACAGAAAAGTAGGACTCTATTTGTAAAAGCTTTTATATTTTTATATAATTTTATGTAAACCTCATAGAATGTCATGATTATATGAGAACATAACAAGATAATGCAGAAGCAATTACCTAAGTATCAAAATGAATGGGTTAAAAATACCAGCCTCCTCTGGTATCTCAGCTGAAGTAGTGTATATACCACTAAAGGAAGAGAACACAAGCTTAGTCAGCCCATTAGGGCAAACACACATACACTAGGAAGCTGCTATTAGCGTTCTAAGAAGAGGCCACCTGCCCACCAGACTATGAGCCATCCTACTTAGCTGGGCCCCAGGACTGAACAGAGCCCAACCCAGGACCTCATAGAATCTAGTACTCCAGGGAGAACTCCCAGAGCTACCCCACCCTTATGCCTGACTGTCAACCACCTCCAATGCTGGACCCCAGAAATGCATGGAACCCAAACCAGGACCCTTGTTAGAAACCCAGATCAAAGCCGGGTGGTGGTGGCGCATGCCTTTAATCCCAGCACTCGGGAGGCAGAGCCAGGCGGATCTCTGTGAGTTCGAGGCCAGCCTGGGCTACCAAGTGAGTTCCAGGAAAGGCGCAAAGCTACACAGAGAAACCCTTGTCTCGAAAAACCAAAAAAAAAAAAAAAAAAAAAAAAAAAAAGAAAAGAAATCAAGAAATCCAGATCAAGGACCTCAAGCTAAAACATGACACCCAGAATCTGACAGAAGAGAAAATGGGCGTTGAATGTATGGCCAGTAGCATAGGCACTAAGATCCAACAATTGACACATGGCACCACAGGAACCTCCTAAGCAGTGTCTGTACAGCAAAAGATGCCATCATTCAAGTGAAGAGGCAGTCTATAGAATGGGAAAAAATATTCACCAATTATACATCTGATGGAGGGTTATGTTTTAGAATATGCAAATAGAAAGCAAAACATCAAGAAAACAAATAGCTCAACTTAAAATTGGCTAAACAGAGAGTTCTCAAATGATAAAACAGAAGAGGCTGAGAAACTCTAAAAATGTTCAACATTCTGAGTCACCAGGGAACTAACTACAAGTTAAAAACACTATTTCATCTTGCCCTGTGCAGAATGGCCAAGATCAAAAAACAAATGAGAGCAGATGCTGGCCAGGATGCAAGAAAAGGAGAGTCCTCTGCAAGAACATGTGCCCATAATTGCCGAGCTCTCTCTCCAACCCAGGACTCTCTATATTATTATTATAGTGATTTGCTCATCCATGTTCGTTGCTGCTACATTTACAATAGCCAAGGAATGGAAACTGCCTAGGTATCCATCAGCTAATGAATGTAAAATGAAGATGTGGTACATTTACACAATGGAATATTATCCAGCTCTTAAGAAGAAAACAAACAACAGCAGTTGCTGATGAGGATGTGGAGACAGGGGAATACTTATTTACTGCTTGTGGGAATGCAAACTGGTGCAACCACTATAGAAATCAATGTAGAGCTTCACCATCTTGCTGTTTCTGTGGTGGTTTTTTTTTAGACTTCTTTTGGAGAACATTCTGTAGTTGTTTATTCCCAGTGGCCACTTGCATATGTTTATTCTTGTCTTCAAACAACATATTCCTTCTGGTATCCTCTGTAGATCAGGTTTAGGGGCCATAAATCCCTTTAATTAATTTTTAATTCATAGAAAATGTATACTTCTCCTTAGCATTTTTTTATCCTCCTTCAATTTTAGTAGATAGTTTTGCTGGGTATAGAGTTTGGGTTAACAATTGTGGTCTTTCTGAACTTGGAATACAACTTCCCAGCTCCTTCTGGTTTTAAAAGTTTCTGTAGACCCTTCTCTTTGAAGCTTTGACTATTTTTCCTTATTGTCTTTTTAATATTTAATTGTAACACGTGGTGGGAGTTCCTTTTCTGGTCCTGTCTATTAGGAGTTTTGTGGACCTTTTTCATGTGGGTGGGTATCTTTCTGTAGGCTTGGAAGATTTTCTTTTATGATTATCTTGAAAGTATTCTCTATGCCTTTGGTATGGTGCTCTCCTTCTGTGTCTATAATTTGCAGGTTAGGTTGTATCATGGTTTTCCAGACTTCTCTACTTTCTGTTCATATTTCATTTCAAATTTATTATTGATATTTATGAGTGATCCAATTCCTCTTCTCTGTCCTGCATCCCCAGTTCTCCATTTCCTGCATGATCCATTCTATTGGTGAGATTTTTGAACTCAGGTTTTTACTTGGCTCATTGAGTGTTTCATTTCCAGTTTTGGCTCTGTTTAGCAATTCTAAGTCTATTTTCACTTATTTTGTTGACTTTTTTTTCATTTATCTGTTTTTTTGTTCCCTTGAAGTAGTCTCTTCTATTTTTTGTAAGTGTTTGAAAATGCTCATAATCATCTTTTGATTCATTGTCTGGAATTTCTTCCTAGTAATTTTTATTAGATACAATTACTAAGAGGTTAATGATTTGTGGAGTAGATGTGTTGTCTGGTTTGTTTGTTTCATGCAGTTTCCTTTCTGCATCAGGATTTCTGTGCCCAGAGTTAGTTCATTGGCCGAGTTTTTCTTTGTTTCTTTCATATTTCTTATTTGTAAAATTTAAGTCCCCCTTTATCTTTCAGTAGTGGTGTTCAGTAGAAGCCTACCTCCTAGCAGAGTTGAGGTGTCTTTTTGCTCTATGAGACTGGTATTTAGGACCAGAGGATCTATCTCAGGTCTTCCTCTGAGGAAGACACAGGCATTGACCTGTGTCTGCTGGGGTTTCCTCCTGGGTCTACAGCTTTCACTGTGAGTTGTGGTACTCTCCACAGACCCATAGAGCTTACTGAGAGTCAAACCAGGGCCCCATCCTGCATCTGCAGTCTTTGCTGCAGCCATGTGAAACCTACCACATGCCAGTGGGTTGAATCTGGAATTAAATGCAGGCTCCACCTCGGGTCTGGTGCAGTTTCTGGGAGACAACATGGCTAGAAAATGTACATTTTTTAAAACTGTGCGTTTGGTTTCAGCATCTCTGAAGTCTTGTTTGGAAACTGTACATTTCATTCTCATTATTAAAGCAAGTGTCAGGGGGCCTGTACTACTGGTCTCTAAGACATGATTACTTCATTTTTTTGTTCTTATTTCACTTTTGATGTTATAAATAAGAAAGTGCATTCAGATGATGCACCTGAATTAGAATTCCTTAAGTTTTTTTTTCCAGATTCAAATAGTATGACAGGTGATTATTTTTTTTATCACATGAATAATATTAGATTTTTCTCATTTCCCCCCTCAAAATTAACAGAGGAATATGTGGGAAGCAAATGACTAGAAGTTAGTGCTGAAACTGTGTGATCTCACTGCCAGTGTACCTTAAATGTGCCATACAGTATGAGCCAACCTTTGAGTGAACATGGACTGGCAATTGATTATGTTCTGGGTTGTAGTAAAAGCTTTTCATCAGAAGAAAACATGGTAAATGTGTGTTAGGTACTTTTGTTGCTATGACAAAATGCTTTTAAAAAATCATCTTAAGAAAGGCAGGGTTTGTTTTGCCTTAATTTGAAGGTATGAACCATCATGGCAGGGAAGACCTGGGCAAAAGAACCACTCTAGCTACCATGAGGTCCCCCTGCCACAGCCAGAATGTGAAGCAGAGAGAGATGAACACTGGGGCTGTTTACTTTCTCCTTTTTTATTCTGTCAAGAACTCTGGCACATGAGATGAGGTCACCACACTTCAGGGTGGGTCTACCTTCCTCAACTTCTCTGGAAACATTCTCACAGACATGCTGAGATACAACACTTAGTTTCAAATCCAGTCAAGATGACAATGAAGATTACCTTCCATTTCCAGGGCCAAGCATTGGAAAGGTTTTAATAGTACTTTCATCTTGCCTAAATAGCATAGCAATGAAAAAAAATGGAAAGGGAAAATGTTGAAAGTTTTAGTGCACAAAATATAATCTTGGAAGTGGAGCTGCAAAGATCTAACACATTGGGCAACCAAATGAGTAGCATCTGTGGAGATTGCTAACTTTGCCTGTGACAATGCTAAATGCTAAATATTACGCTTTCTTTTCTCTCTAATTGCTATTTCATGGGAAGCACTGGATAATCAGACAATATGTCAAGTAGAATTTGTGCCTGGAGATGAATTTGAAAACATAGTAATGAGATGAAAGTGAATAGCGAGGAATTCCATGCTCAGAACAATTTTTTAAGTCGATAGACAAGCTAAAAAAAAATTAACTCTCAGAAGGAATAGAAATTAATGGGCGCCGGGCGGTGGTGGCGCATGCCTTTAATCCCAGCACTCGGGAGGCAGAGCCAGGCGGATCTCTGTGAGTTCAAGGCCAGCCTGGGCTACAGAGTGAGTTCCAGGAAAGGCGCAAAGCTACACAGAGAAACCCTGTCTCGAAAAACCAAAAAAAAAAAAAAAAAAAAAAAAAGAAATTAATGGGCAAAAGTCCTGTAAATGTTCTCAAAATTCTTCCATCCAATGAAGTAACATTCAGCTTAATTTTCACAACAAATGGGATGTCTTTAAGAGTGCCTTGCCCCAAACCATCCCCCTAACTATAATTGCAATATTATCTCTCAAATTATTTATGGCTTGATATTGACATTGTTTGGCTTTTATATTGTCTGTTGACTTTATCTTAATCTGTATATACAAGTGCCGAATGGATCCATCAGGGTTTCAAGTGTGTTCCTTTGAGACGAGTTGCTGGTGTCTATAGCTCCCTCCAAGAAATCACTATAATATCAGTCACACTGAGAGTCCATGAAGGTTGGCTTCATCCCAAGCTGATGGATCCTATTACTGACAGGTGATTGGATCATGAGAACTACAACCTCATAGAAGGACTAATCCACTGATGGGTGCATAATATGATGCATTATTGGGAGGTGTAAGAAAACAAGAGATGTGGACTCGCCGGGCGGTGGTGGCGCACGCCTTTAATCCCAGCACTCGGGAGGCAGAGCCAGGCGGATCTCTGTGAGTTGGAGGCCAGCCTGGGCTACAAAGTGAGTCCCAGGAAAGGCGCAAAGCTACACAGAGAAACCCTGTCTCGAAAAACCAAAAAAAAAAGTGGACTAACTGGAGACATAGATGGATGAGGACATGCCCAGGAAAGACAAATTTTGACTCAGGCACCTTCCTGTATGACTTCTTACTTCCCAAATGCCAGAGATGAACTGCTCATCTCCATGTCCTCTCAGCTAGAATGGTCTGCCTTGACATCACCCCCAAATAATGGAGCTAGCCTAGCGTGGACCAAAACTGAAATCATGAGAAAAATAAATCCTTTCTCCTTTGAAAACAATCCTTTCAGGTATTTGCCACAGTGACAAAAGATCTAATACAGATAATATATTTCACATTCTTAGAAGTTGTTCTTACCAATGAAGAGTTCTACAGGCTTTTTAAAATTGATTTCTCCAACTCCCACCACCTTGCAGATGTACATAGGCAGATTAGAGGAGACCCATAGGCTGGTATTTTGGGCCTTCCAAGAAGCACCAAGAATTGAAACTTTCTTGGCTATTGCTCAAGGCCGTTCATGTAATCACTCTGGTTATTATTTCTCATTCACTTAAATGATTGCTCAAACTTGTCTTGTCCCTGAAAGCTGTTGTTAAATTACTTCTATCCTGTACTAAGTGGACATTTCAAGCTCAAAATATGTTTTCAGTTATTTACACATTTTATGTTGGCTTTGTAAAATGTACAGTGTGCTACCTCGTCAATAAGAAATGCCTTTTAGAAGCACATTAGAGGAGCCTGGGTATTTGTTCCCAGTATTTCAATGCTATGCACAACTCATTATACGGTGGCCATTGACAGTGTGGTTGGTCCTGTCGTGTCCTGTACCAAGAGATCCAGTGAATGTACCTGAATAAAGACATCAGTCTACTCTGGGCCTTTTTTTTTTCACTTTTAACAATATATTTTTTTCAGTTACTTTCTAAAAGTTTGGGGGTGGGGTATATGAGTAGGATAATACAGTGTATCCATGTATGGAATTACCAAAGAATAAAACTCTTTAAATATTTAAAGTTTTAATCACATTTTTAGTATCATTAACAAGAAAGTATGTGGTATGATAGTAGAGGTATGTTTTTGGTCCCCTGAGAGCAACAATGATCCTCATTTCATAATCAGGAAATTGAAGACTGAGAGTAGTGACATTAAGGTATTGCACAACTTTGCAAAGCTGGGCATCAGCCCGGAATGGCAGGCAGGCTGATTGAGGCATAGGACACTCTTCCTAACCCTGAGACCTGAACAATCTTTATAACCTTCATGAATTTCCCTTCCTTTTTTTTTTTGAATAATCAGGAGGGCACAATCTTTGGTGTCTCCTGGGTCATATCTTTCCCTCTGTCACTTTTGCGTGTCTTTTTCACAACAAAAACTGTGTGTAGATTTGCCTCTACATTTTATATACTATTTATTTTAAAACTTATCAGATACATGAACCTGCAAGCAATCATGGCTGTAAGTTTCTACTCTAAACTTCTAGGTTGGGTGAGGGGATGGCTTAGAAGAATTTGGGAAATGGATAGATATACTAGCAGGCATTAGCAGGCACGTAGTGTTTGGGGTTCATCTGTAGCTTGCTCAAGGTTCCTTCCAAAATGAACCCTAGGGTGTTATTTCTGACACCCCTCTTTTAAACAGAGTTCAATTAAAATTTTCTTTAATTTTTGAAAAAAAAAAAAAAAAACAACAGAGTCTGCTTTCCAGAGAAATGTCAAGGTCAAAACTTTTAAATCCTAAAACCATGAGAAAAGAGCAGATGAGGTACCTCGGTAGATGCCTCAGTGGGAAGGACAAGCTAGGGACAGAGGAGGAGGGACAGGGGTGTGACAGTGTACACATCAGATTCAGAGAATGAAAAACTGAGACTTTGTTCAAATGTAGAGTCCCACTGAGAAGAGATGTGCTCTGGATTGCAGAGGGCTGTCATGTGTAGAACTTCTGATTTTCTACCCCAATATCTTCTTAATATTTTTCAAATCTACATATTAGTGATAAAAAATTTTAACAGTTGTGGGTGTCCAAGCTCTGCAAGTCTCTCCTATGCCCCGTGTCTAATGCTTACAACATCCTTGAGAGAAATAGTCTTTTCTTTTTTCTTACAAACCTGTACAGAGGAATGGGCATGTTGCAGAGTGAAGCTGGGACAGTCTCAGTTAACTAGACAAAGGAAGATAAAACCCACTAACATGGTGTACTTCTAAAATATCTCACCCAAGTAAATATGGTTCTAGAAAACCAAAATTATGTCCTCTATCCACTCACAGCTTATGAGTTTTCAGCATAGCCTCTAGAAAGCCAATCGACGAGAAGTCACATTTCTTTCAGAAAAGCAACACAGATTGTCCCCACACTAACACATTTGCCTTCCAGGGAAGAGTGTGTCTTAGTCAGGATGTATAAGTGTGACTCTCTTAGGAGTTATAAAGCCCCCTTTTGGAGGCATTATAAATTTATTTATCAATTCTTTTTTTCCTTGTACTGTTCAACAACCATTATAAACAACCACTATCCCAACTCTGGGATGTTTACATTAAAATTAAACAGCACTCGAAGGTTGGTTGTAATTGCACAATGCAAAATTCTTCAGCAGGATGTTTGGCTGTACATTGGAAAACGAGCACACAAATATGAATAATGTGCAATGCCTTCTTTAGTTCTTCTGAGCATGGTAATAACAGAAATGATTCTGTCAGCAGAAAAAAAATGGAAGTGATGATTCGGTTTGTTATAAAGAGATGGTGGTACCATGTTTTGTAACTTATTAGAGATGCTTTAAACATCTGCACATATGGTTGAAATGGCTTCTGTGCTGTTCAGGCTAACTTCTACTGAGCTGTGTGATTGCAGTGTGCTCTTTCCTTCGCTGCCTCCTTCTTGCACATCCTGAGTTGCTAACAGGTGCAGAGAGCCACAGCCTGTGGTGCCTTTGTTCTTCTTTTTTCATACAGATTTAATCATCTGCGGGCTTTTGTCATCGACCCCATTCTGAATGTTTAGAAAACCCGTCATCAAGTCTGCATGTGATCAGATTTAGATTCCAAATACATTCACAAAGCCAAGGAGGCGCACTGTCACAGTGTCCTTGGAACGGAAGATAAAAATCTTACTTCTACTCCTTTCCTGGTTCTCCCAAATGCAAACACAAATCTCAGGGTGGATACTAAATTTTCTCTTGAGGTCATAAAGTTCTGATTATTCAGGTATTAGCCACCTGACATGTTTTCAAAAGACTATTCATCTCATTGCACATCAAATTTTTTGAAAAAGCCCTTTATTCAGTCTTGCATTTATTTTCGCTCATGTTTTAGATTATCAGACATTCTACTTCTGAGGGCCTCCTCCTTCACTCAATCCTATGTGTAGGCTCACCTTCTGCCTGGGTTGGAGGGCAAGCCTCCCTTAGGCAAGGGAGCCTTAGAAGGCATTTCTGATGGCTCTAGAAAGTCACTCTTGAGGGTAGCCTGTTTTCTCTCATTCTTGCTCTAAGCAGTGGTAATTGGGGGTCTGATTTGCTGTCTCTTTTTTAATCTGCCATGTGCTCCAGCTCCTTAGGATCCAGAGTGACTACAGTCCAGCTATCTGTTGTCAAGTATTACTACCTGCTACTGACGTGCCATCTGGACATTTTCTACCCGTGTGTACACAACACCAGGCAGCAAAGCACATTCTCTATTCATACTCATGGACAAAGGTTGGCAAGTCCGCTCCACTGGGATGTTTTCCATAGCTCACCTGCTCTACAGTGCTGTCCGCACCTTGGGGATCGGGGCATTACTTTTTGTTGCTTTTTACAATGTCCGCTGCCTGTTTAACTACATCTCTTACCTTGATCTACCTGATGATTTGTCGGGTCAGCCTTCAGGATGACGGAAGTGCAGTGGCCAGCTTCTCCCACTGGGTACCATCACATCCTAGAGAATTCTAACCGACATGATTTGCCCTGCTCGGTTTGCATTCCTTTTGCTTATGTGCTCTGTGGCTCTACAAAAGGTATTTTATCTATCAAGGCCTCAGTTTCCCTATCTATAAAGTAAGGGTAATAAATTTCAATCATTGATTCATATGATTATTAAATCAGGTGACATTTATAATGGATTTAGTACTGTGTTTGAAAAATAATATATACCATAACGTATAAATGACTTTGCTATTTGTCTTGAGGTGTAACCAGAAATGTTATAACAGTGTAAATTACAGAATCAAAAACAAGAAAGCAAAATTCTTCTCAAGATACTGTTTTAATTTCCTCTTCAGATAAATACCTTAAATTTCACTGACTGCAAAAATGACAATAAAAAAGGATGAGGCTTCTTACTGAGTGGAATTATGGTTTATCTAGATCTACAAAAGATACACGAGAATTTACCATTTACGTAACCACAAAAATACTGTAATTATTGAAATTATTATAATGATCACACTATCATAATTAAACTAACAAAATGGCTGTGAAGCTTATATTGAGATTTTCCCTATAAAATTACATACCATTAACTCTGTCTCTGGGGCAAGTTTAGCTAAAATTGATCTTCTAGATGCCCAGAGAAAATTGTATTACACAACCGCCACTGTCAGTCTTTGAAAAGCCTTTGAAAGATACTGCATAGAACAAATCCCAAGGTAGGCCAGGCAGGAAGCCATAAGAACTATCTGCGATGAGGCTGGAGTATAGGACTTCGGGTAACAGTTCTCCCCTATGGAAACGTAAGGAGCTAGAAACTCTATTGGGAACTCAGAGCCATACCACAGTTGCATACCGGGGTTTCCAGATAAGAAAATTCTGAACTCTTGGTATTTCACTGAAAGTACACTGTACTCATTCTCATCTGCTATAGGAGAGTTCATTGGCATCAGCCTCATCTCTTCCACAGGCATGCCATGCCTCCATGTGCTCTGTGGTGGTTTCATGGGGAAGGGTGGAACGTGCTTGGCCAGTTTCTCTGAGGCATCTCCTTGGAGTTCTGTATGAGGAGCAGCAGTGAACTGGAGGTGGAGGTGGGTCAAGGATTTGATATGAGGAAAAAGCACAAAGGAAAAGATATTCAAGTGAGGATCTCAGGACACATTATGCTCCTCCTCCAGGTACATTCTAGAAGGTTGCTCTGAAAGTGGGGAAATGTGGTTTCTACCCTGCCCCTCATTTTTCTTATAGATTAGAACCACAGTAAGAATGACGTAGGTAAGAAAATATGGATTACAGGTCATTGTGACTTGAATTGCACCCCACCGAGACTCACACTTCTAATTCTCAGTAACTTCAAATAAGACTATTTGGAGATAGGGTCTTTAAAGAAATAGTTGAGATGAGCCGTAACTCATCCTATATAGCTGATGTCCCCCATACGAAAACATTAGGTTATAAACACATACATAGAGATTACAGTCACATGGAGAAGACAGCCATCTCTATGGCAGGGCAGAGGCCTCAGAAGAAGCATGCCTGACAGCATCTGATTGGACTTCTAGCCTCCAGAACTCCTTATTTTCAAGTGTCAGGGTTAGCCTTTGGACCTGTAGTATGAATGGCAACTCTGGAAAACAGCTACACAGACAGACTACAGTGTTGAAAAGCATTGTGGGGGGGTAGTAAAAAAAAAACAACAAACCCTCATTTCACATTTAGGAAAACCAAAAGAGTTGATTGGCAGAATTGAGAAAGGGCTTCAAACAATACAAGAGTGGCCTGGCTAAGCTTTAACAAGATTCTCCAAGGCTCCCCAAATGAGTTTCTCTTTAAGTTTACCTCAGCACCAAGTCTTATATGAAGGCCAAAGTTAAGAGAATGGTGAAAGCCAGGCATGGTGGCACACACCTAGCCCTCAGGAGGCTGATGCAGGAAGATTGAGAGTCCAGGACACCCTGGGCCACAGAGCATGACAGACTTTAAGTGACAAAGAGAGAGAGTTGGGAGAAGGGAAAGAAGGAGGGAGATGGGGAAAGAGAAGAAAGAGGAAACGGGAAGGAGAGAATCCTGGACTAGACAATGTTCGCTTTATGATCTTTCACAAATCTTTCACACTTTCCCAGAAAACGTGGCAATCAGGCCATGTGATTCTCCCCCTTAAAATCCTGATGGTCCCTCCCAGTCAGAATAAAACGTGTATCCCTGTGATGTTCTTCTAGACCACCTGTGACCACTGTTTCTACAACCCTGGAGCTTCATCCCTACCCTGTCTGTGCTACTTCCCTACAGAGGAAGGGACTGTTCCCTGGAGCTTTGCACAATGCTATTCCCCTTTTAGAAAACTGGAGCTGTGCTTTCTAAGCTCCGTGGAAGCAAATGTGATGAGAGGACCCGTTTCTCTCGTAGTGCACATCAGAGCCACAGAACTAGAATCACGTGACACTGTATGAGTAGAGCTGGAAGACCAGAGGTAGATAGACAAAAATTGAATGGGTGAGTAAACAATGTGGCTGTGACTATACTGAAAACCAGCATGGACTTGGGAGCTAGCACATGACAGCCACCTAATAACTACCAGAATTGCTGGAGGATGAATCATGTAATGGTTGAAAACGGTTGTCCATGAGGAAAGTGATGATAGAAAAACACTCATTTCAATAGTGAAGAGGGAACAGAAAACAGGAGGGAGTTCAGTGTTATGTTCCAGAAGGTTCAATGGGGGAGTGATCTCCACTGAGTACAGAGTGCAACACCAGAGGGTTGAAACCATGGTTGATGGTAGACAAGCTTAGAAAATCAACACTGACAGATAGCTTACGGAGGACGGAAAGTGAGAAAGGGAATGAGATAAACATCCCTGGAAAGATACATGTTGGCAAAGAGAAGGGAAGATACCAAATGGGAAACAGAAACTCGAGAAGCACGAACAGGGGACTAGAGAGATGGCTCAGCAGTTATGAGCCCATGCTGCTCTTGCTGAGAACCAGGATTCCATTACCAGAACTCACACGGTGGCTTGTAACTGTCTGTAACTCAGTTCTAGAAGATCTGAGACCCTCTTTTGGCCTCTATGGGCATTTGAATAGAGCAAGCAGCAATACAAAGCCATTTTTAAAAGACAATTTAATGTGTTTAAAAATATAGGTCACTTTCTGCATGGGTACATCCTGGGAACCTACAGAAAAGGTCAGGGGTATCCTGAAATATGAAATATCTTTAGCCAGGGGGAATCATCCTAAGTCAGAAAACACACAATGTTTCACATGGGGGACTTTTGTCTGAGCCATAAACTGAGACTCATTAGTTCCCCAGAAGAAGTGCAGAGTTAAGGTGCTAGGATCCAAGGCATGCCATGGAAAATTTGCTAGCTGCTGTGGATATTGTTCTGTATAAATAAAACACTGATTGGCCAGTGGCTAGGTAGGAAGTGTAGGCAGGACAAGAAAAGAGGAGAATTCTGGGAAGTGGAAGGCTGAGTGGGAGTCACTGCCAGCTGCTGCCATGACAAGCAGCATGTGAAGATGCCAGTAAGCCACAAGCCACGTAGCAAGGTACAGATTTATAGAAATGGGTTAATTTAAGATATAAGAACAGTTAGCAAGAAGCCTGGCACGGCCATACAATTTGTAAATAATATAAGTGTCTGTGTGTTTATTTTATAAGTGGGCTGTCGGACTGCCAGGGCTCCGTGGGACCTGGAGAGAAGCTCTCCAGCTACAGCCAGCAGTACTTTCTATACTCTGTAGGTACTGTAGAACATCTCTACTTATAATATCAATTGTTTGACCTATTTCTAAAATACATAAAGAACTGAAAAAAACCTGAATAATAAGGCAAACAGCCCAATGAATGAATGGAATAAAGAAATGAACAAACATTTCTCAAAAGATGAAATACAAATGGCCAATAAACATGAAAAAAGTTCAATATCACTTGTCATTTTCATCAACTAAAAATTAAAAGTGCATTGATGATCTGGGGAGATAGTTGAGTCAGTAATATGCTTGCCACACAAATGTGAGGGTCTGATCTCAGATCTCAAGCATCCATGTCAAAAGCTGGTCATGGTGGCACACACCTCTAATCTTAGCTCTGGGGAAACAGAATCTCGAAAGATCCCTGGAGCTAGGGTTATCTGGTATTGATAAAGCTGTGAACTCTGAGTTCAAGTACAGAACATGTCCAGAAAAATTAAGTGACGAGAGTTAGGGTAAGATATTCCACATCAATTCCTGGCCCCTACAGGTACATACACAAATACATGCCACAATGGTATTTTATTCAATGATAAAATGTATAAAATTATAAAGTTTACTGGAAAATTCTTCCAACTGAAGATTATTATCTTAAATCAAATAGAATAGACTCAGAAGTCAAATACCACAAAATCATGTTTTCTTGCATTTGTAGATTCAAGATTGTCTATGGATACACAAATAACATATAAACAATATACATTGTATATGAAAAAGGAAGGGTCACTGGAGAAGAAAGGAGACTCCTGGAAGGGGAAGGGGTTCTAGGGTAGGAATGAGAGGGGATAGAATTGAATATGATAAAAATATATAATATGCTTAGTAGATATATACAATGGAGTTCCCTTCAACTATAAAGAGGAATGAAATCATAAAACTTGCAGGCAAAGGGACAGATCTAGAAAATATACTGTGAGATAACCCAGAATCAAAAAAGACAAATGCTACATGATCTATCTCTTATTTGTAGATCCTAGCTCCAACTCTTTAGATTTGAGTATATCACCTGGAATAACCACAGAAACTAGGAAATTAAAAGGGAAACATGGGGATGGGGTTGGGGAAAGAAAGCGTTATAGAGATGTGGGTAACAGAACACAAGACCTATGAAGAGGAAAAGGAAAAAATGGGAAGGTTAATTAGGGAGGGGAAGTGAAGGACTATAAAGCGAGAGGGAGGAAGAAGAGATAAATAACACTAAAGATGTTCAGAAAAGGCATAGGGAGACACATTGTTTTATAATCTTGTGTGTGTACATGTGCATATATATATATATATATATATATATATATATATATATCTTAAATGGAATTATGCCACATAGGGTGATAATAATCTCTTCCAAGAGACACAGCCTAACTAACAGAAACTGCAGTGCCAAGCATGGAAAAGCTCCCTTCCAGTTGTTGGTCAGGGGGTCCAAAAGACTCCCAAACAATATAGACTATTACTATTGCCCTGGGTTGCCTTTCAGTACTTGAATGTAAGCCCTACACCACATGCTTTGGACACAGGACTTGGAGCAATCAAACTGGAACTGACCTGGAAGCCTTCTGTAGTGGGTAGCCATTCCAACCTTGATCTGGAAGTTCCAACCCCCATTGAGGATTCGGTAACTGTCACGCCTACAAGGCGGGGCCAAGAGAGGACCCTGAAGACCTGAGATCTGGATGCACTGTCTCTCTTGGTTCCTGGACCCTGGACGCTGGAGATAGACCAAGCAGAGTTCTCCAGAGAATGCTGCCAGACTGTGCTATGTCTTTCCCAGACCCTGCAACCTACCTATCCCTTCATTTGTAAGTTATGCCACTAAATAAACCTCCCTTTTAACTACATGGAGTGGCCTTAATAATTTCACCAATAGCCTTCTGTCTAGAGAATAGCTCTCATAGTATTGGAATGTGCTGTGCAAGTTGACAAGAAAAAAAAATCAATAGTACTACCTAGTTATAAAGCTTGTGAAACATACCAATGACCGGCCAATAAGATATCTCCAGAGGTGCAACAGTGTCTCTATTATCTTGTGGGGAACCAACAGCTGTCTAACTAGACTTAAGGCCTGATCCATGGGAGGGAATTCATGGCTGGCATTATAAATGTATTCAACTACTCATTTAGGTAGAGGTCCAGACTCTAAAGGAGAATCTACTGTTGCCATTTTCTTAAACCAGTATCATTTCTAACTGTATTCTAAACACTTATCCTTTTACCCACAGGTTAGTATCTTACTCTTCATCAAAGAAGCTCCATTTTTGCAGCAGATCGAGATTATTACAGAAATCCACAACCAGTCAAAAATGTATAGAATAAGTAACCATGAAGTTCCCAGATCCAATTCACATATCTATAATGCAATGTCTATATTTAAGGATTGGTGAGCATAGCAGAAAAGGAGATAGAAAGATTATAAGGGCAGGACAACTGTAAGGCCTGATGGTAGTGTCTTCAAGACATAGTGGGGATGTTGTACCCACGAAATCTCAATGATATGGTTGCCTGAACAAGAGCTGCATAATGACAATATCAGTTAACATTGCAAGATTGATAATGGAAATTTCACAAGTTCCCACCTTTAGATGAAGAGCTATAGGCAACCAACGGGTACTGAGAGATGGGGAATCTCCAGGGATGAGCCCCCTGATAGGTGATCCAATCCCAAGTAGGCAGCCCTACACACATGTAGATAAGGAACACTAAAGAGGCTCAATAGGGTGCGTGTATTATTCCATAATAGTAATTATAGAAGGGGTCATACACTTGAAAGGGCGTGGGGGGGACATGAGAGGTGCTGGAAGGTAGAGAAGGAGATGTAGAAATGATGTAAATACAGCACTCATGTGAAATTTTCAAAAACAAAAAAATATTTAAAATATATAATATACATGAAAGAAATTATCTTTATGAAGCCCATCACTCTGTCTAACATACCAAATACAAAATAAGCTTGACATTAGAAAACACAGCAATCATAACAGACCTGGAGTGTGGTCTTTCCTAAAGAGCTGTCCTTCAGAGTACAGTGAGACACATGTATGAAAATGCCATTCTGAAAGCCACTCTTTTGTATACTAATTGAAAAAATTAAACAATAGAAATAAAAAGAAAAGGTTGCTCTTTATGTTATAAATAAAACAAAATAAAAATAAATTATCCACTTTTAACTAACAATAGTTCCATTATGTATTCTAATAGAAAAATACCAAAAAAAAATAGTGATTAAAACCTAAACTCCCACTAAATAGGAGTAATATCAGTAATATCAGGGAGCATCTCCAAAAACATGTAACTGATCAGATTTCTTTCGTCCCCCCCCCCAAATTAGATTTTTTTGCAACTTGGGAAAACTGAGTATTTGTTACAGATTTAATTATACCATCATCAGTGTGTCTTGTCTTTTAACATATTAAGAAAGCAATGAATTCTCCTATACTTACATATGGACATTTCATTTTTGTTTAGAATTTTCCCTAAATGTTAATAGTGAATTTGCAAGCAGTACCAACCCCATATAACCAATCTCTCAAGCTAGGATAGTATAGAGGAGGGAAAACGTCCACATTTGGGTCCTTAGAAGTAAACTGAAGAAGAAATATTGGCAGAAAAAGAAACCCGTATAAATTTGTGTAATTTTTGTAGCATATATGAGTAGTCCTAAAGGGAAAGAGAAAGCCATTCTTTTTAATACACGTATGCACACATGTACATGCATGCAGGCACACACACACACATACACACACACACACACACACACACACACACACACACACACACACACACTGAATTCTCAAGGTTGGACAAGCAGAGCTTGTGTTAGGCAGAGTAAACTGTGGAGTGCTTATTAAAATGAACTTGAGAAGGACTACTGATAGGTAAGTGTTTTATACATTTGTTTGCGCAGGCCCAGCTGAGACTCCCCTCCCTGGTGCTACAAATTTTCTTCTCTTCCTGGTTCAGGTTACGCATCTTTCTGATTGCGAATTTAATAACCTGCCTGTAAGTCTACAGAGTCAGTTCAGAGAATCCTTCCTTATCTGCTGGGTCTCAAGTGCCTTTAGCTCCAATGATCAATACCCATAAGCAACGTGCTGGAGGTGGCAGGTTCTGAAAGAATTCAAGTTTGCTCTTCTTTATGAGCCCATATCTGCCCATCCTGAAAACTTAAGAGTTGCATTTAAATGTCTCCAGCTCCTAATTTATCACGTAAGACTACCAGTTAGGTTTTCCTATGGAGCATAATTTTGGAACCACAGTTAATTGCCAGCTTTTCTGTCATTATTTACTTTCATAAGAGGCCAGAGACATCAGCAAAGGCATATAATCAAAGAAGTGTTTTCTAGATAAATTTCATGAGGGAGCAAGTGCATAACAATTTTACTGATTTTGGCATGCTTATCTGGTATCTCAAAACTTTGATAAATTCAAAGACACCCCCTCTACTCCCTCTAAATCTCAACTCATTCTCACAAATCAACCCCTCAAGGACAAAAGAAAAATGTCAAATTGACTTAACTGTACATTGTCAGTGATACTAGATCAATGGATTTTGCTTCTTCCTTTCCAAGTTGTTGCCCTTTATCTGTTCTCCTTCCCTAACTACCGTGGGTAGAGTGTCACAACACAACATTAAATGAAAATGATGGCAGCCAGCATCCTTCTTTTTTCTCCACTGCTGGTAGAAAGTGTTCAGTCCTTTGCCCCTGCGTGAAATGTCAGCTGTGGGGGTTGCAAGTTCCCTTGATCTGGCTGCAAAATTTCTCTTCTGTTTCTAGTTTGTTGAGTGTTTTTTTTTTTTTTTTATCATGTAAGTTGCTGGATTTTGTTAAATGCTTTTTCTACATCAGTTGTGAGGATCATTTTTTTCTTCATTCTGTTAATATCCTATACAGTGTGGCTTCCCACTTCCTGATGGGGAGCCTCCTGCTTCACCAATGGCCCAGCTCCTCTTGCAGGCCATCTTGTTTTCAGATGAGAGTGAAGGAGAAATCTCTTCACATGGTCTGAGCTCAGGAGCCCACCGCCTGGAGCCAGAGACCACGGCACTGTGTCTCTAAGGTTTGCCCCTTTTCTCTCATTTTCATAGGTGCTTGCTCCTTGAAAATCTGTGGGGAAAAAAGTCTCCTTTCAAGTACACTCCCAGGCTTCCTCTTTTCTTTCTCTTTGAGATGAGGTGTGAATGGTAAGATCAACCGATGGGAAGCTATAGGAAAGAGCCCAGCAGCTGCCCTTCCCTGGAAGCTTTGTTTCCAAGGCTCAGAAAAATACTCTCCTTTTCAATATCCTTTATACTCTCTGTTTTCTTCAAACTCAGTCTGACGGGCTTCCTTGAATCAGTCATCTGGGAGAATGGAGATCTTCTAGTCCTTGGTAAGAATAAAGGACTTGTGCTCTTTAAACTCAGATCCATGAACAAGGAAGACAGGACCAAAAGGGTAAAGCGAGCATTCTGAAGAGGAGTCAGAGAGTGAAAATAGAAGAGGGCTAGCAAGAGAGAAAGACATGACAGAGAAAAGGCCATTCTGCTGGGATGAGCTTGTATAGTAGGGGCCGGCGAGTCCGTCCCCTTTCTAAATCAGTATAGGGACTTTTTATATGGCAGTTGAGCCTTCTGCCGTTATGAGAAGACATTCATTTGTAATTGTTAATCCAGTGCAGTTCCTCACTCCCTTTGAAATTTGCAGTAAAAGAAAGCAATTGTTTTTGCTCCATGCTTGTAAAACTCCTTAGCTGGCTGAGATAATCTACCTGTTCATTGTCCTCTCAGATGAAAGCAGTGTGCTGCATCTGACCTTCCCCTACTCAGCTTTTCAGTTAACACACAAAGAACAAGGGAACCATCTCAGCACATTACCAGAGACCAAGGATCTAACATTTAATGGATATTGAAAAAGTTCATTAAAATTTCTTCCTAGTGGGACAGGAGGTAGAGTACTTAATCAAGAAAATTAGCATTGACGATATGTAGCATTTCAATCACTGTTTTCCATCACCAGGTACTGCCCATTACCTATTAAAACCTAGAGGTGGTTATTTCCAAAGTCAGTCAAGTAAAGAAGGTAAGAGAATTCAGAACTATACATGGAGAACTATATATTGAGTTACAAACTCCAGCTGAGTAACATAGGAGCCCAAAGCAAAGCAACCTTTCACTTGATTGCTTTGGATGATTTACGGAGTGAGAACTTTTAAAGTTAGGAGAGCCACGCTCATTCCTTCAGGAGATCTTCTGCTGAATCAGACATGAACAGTTAATCCACTTGCAGTAGCATGGTGGCTGCTCTCTCATGTCCCCTGATCTCTTCTCAGTCCCCCTGCTCTCCTCTCACTTCTTCCTGTTCTCTCACCCCCTCACCCCTGCCTCATCACAAGTTCTGATCAATTTGAAAATGAAATTTTTTTAAAAAAGCAATTCTTTTGTTGTTGTTGCTTTTTGTTTTTATTTATTTATTTATTTATTTATTTATTTATTTATTTATTTATTTACTTATTTATTTTTATTTTGAGACATGGTCTCTCTATGTAGCCCTGGCTGTCCTGGAACTCACTATGAAGGCCAGGCTGTCCTTGAGCTTACAGAAATCTGCAGACCTCTGTCTCTTGAGTGCTGGGATTAAAGGCTTGGGCCACTAAGCTGAGCTAGAAACAATTTCTATTAAAGAGGCATTCAAAACAAGAAAATGTCTAAGACTAAGTTTATTTAAAAGAGTACAAGATTTGTACACTTAAATTTGGAGAGGTTAATTCCTCAGTTGTACTCAAATATAAAATAATGCAAAAATAAAAAAGTTAAAAATTTATAGCAAAATAGAATATTCTGTGTGGTGATTATTCCGTAATTCATTTTTCAGTTTAGACCAGAATTTTCAGTTATAGTATCTGTGCTGATTATTTTTTTGTCAACTTGATACAAATTAGAGTCACCTGGGAAGAAGGAACCTCAGTTGAGTTCTCTATCACATTGGCCTGTGGCTAAGTCTGTGGGGGCATTTCTTTGATTCATGAGTGATGTGGGAGGGCCCAGTCCATCATGGGCTATGTGTCCCCTGGACAGGTGGTTCTTGGTTATTTAAACCAGGCTGATGAAACTTTGGAGAGTAAACTACCAAAGTGTATTCCTCAATGGTTTCTTCTTCAGCTCCTGCCTCCAGCTTTATGCCTTGTATTTCCTTGGTGAGAGACTGTAATCAGTAAAACAAGATAATTCCTTTCCTCCTCAAGCTGGTTTTGGCCAGTGTTCTATCACAGCATCAGAGAAGCAAATTAGGCAGAAAAAAAGTCAAGGAGTTAAGGATAGATAATGATGTTTGTAATATTTAACTTATAAAGAAGAAAAACAACATAGTAGAAAGAATGTTGGATGATCTGGGAATATTGGAAGCCTGAGATGGTTAGTTTTGTTCACAAATTTGAATGGATTAGGGAATACCTAGGGTATTAGTGAGCCATACCTTAGGATATGTAGCTTCCTGATAAAATTAACTAAAGGGGAAGAGTCTTCCCGAATTCGGGTAGCACCTTCCCTTGGGCTTTATGCCAGATCAAACATAAAGGGTAAAATTAGAAAGCCAGCTGAGGGCTGCTGCACCCACATCTCTGCTTCCTCACCCACAGAAATGTGAGGACTCTCAGCTCCATGCTGCCACTGCCATAGCTCCATGCCTTCCACATCACACTGTGAGCAAAAGCACTCTTTTCTTCTTGAAGTTGCTTCTAGTAGGTGTTTGGTAACAGCAATGAGAGAAGTTGCTAATACAGAGCCTACTTGATAAAAATCTTACCTGAAGCTTAAAATTAAGATAGCAAGCCCCACTGTATGAATTGGTTTTTTTCTCATTGCGCTTGCCCACACAAGTAGGCAGATACAAAGAAGACATGGAATGGAATTGAGTTCATCTAGGGTTGAGGTTTACGAGGAAAACTTAACCACCAGGCAATGGGCTGGGAGAGTGAGCTCCAAGAGTAAGAATATAGCTATCAATCAGTAGGCTAGGGGCAGAGTGAAAAGGTTAATGTACCTTAGTGAAAAAATGATGCAGCGTCAGGTCAAGACGGAGTTGACTCACCAGCAGTTTGTTACCTGAGCAAGTCAACTGGAAGGGTGGGCCTCTGGGGCTGGACAGAAAAAGAATCTAAATTTGTTGTTTGGGAGGCAGAAATATATTTATTTAAAAGCAAGTCAAGTGTGTCACTGTGAGAATAGATGGGTGATAAAATGCAGAAAGAGAAATTTCAAGCAGAGGTTAAGAAACTGGAAGAACAAAATTTAGAAAGGACACCGTGCTGGAAGTGGACAGGAAGTGGGTGAGAGAAGGGGACACAGAACCCTCATCCAAAGTCTTCACGAGTGGATAAATATCCAGAGAGCTGTGAGGAGACATCTGTGAAAGGTGACTAGGGTGATGTGCCCGGATAGGGTGACTCCTGGGTGTCTAGACAAGGACTACTGAAACAAGGTTAAACAGCAATGGCTTGACAGTGACGATGAAGGCTGGTGGAAGACATAAAGAGGCAAAAAGATGCTATGCTGGCTTCCAGGTCCAAAAGAAGGGTGTATGGGAGGGTTTGGAGGAAGGAAAGGGAAGGGAGAAGTGATGCAATTATATTATAAGCTCAAAAATGAAAGGAAAATAATTTTAAGGTATAGAAATTTCTACTGGGGCATTGTTTGTAGGTCTCTTCAGCTCAGATAGATAGATAGATAGATAGATAGATAGATAGATAGATAGATAGAGATGGATGGATAGATAGATGATACAGCTATCAATCATCTATCTATCATCCATCTATCATCTATCTAACCTATAATCTATCATCTATCATCTATCTACCATCTACCATCTATCATCTACCATCTATCTATCTATCTATCTATCTATCTATCTATCATCTATCTAATCTATCTACCTATCATCTATCTATCTACCTATCTATATGAGTATTTTTGTATGTGATCATTGGTATCTATATTGAATTAAATTTGAATTCCTACTGATTAGTCCAATTTTAGTCCATTTCCACATGTTCTCCCACTCCAGCAGTAAAATCTAGTCAACACTACTAGGCATCCATGTCTTATTTCCATTATAGACACAGTTATTTCAGAGTTGTTAATTCTTAGACAGATGGGAAAGAACTTTATTAACTAGAATATAGTGCTCCTGTTTAGTTAATTTATCCTTTAAGTTTACAAACTTGATTGATTTAAAAATCATGTAGATGAGTAACCATTTCCCTACATGCATTAGTGAACCATGTTCATGGATTTTAAAAAAATGACTATCTTTTCACATTCTGCAGGAATCCTGTGCTTTTGAGGCATCATTAACCACTTTAAATGACTTTTGTGGTACAAGTGCCTTAAGACAAACATTGTCACATATGCAACAGCATAACACCTTGCAGAATGATCTCATCACCCTAAAGAAGCCCAGGTGCTTCGCCCCCAGCTCTCCCCACATCAAGCCACTAGGGTGTTGTCATCCTACTATCACCTTCTACAGAACATCAGATAAATGGAAAGCTATAGTACTTAAACCTTTTTAGAATGGATTCTTTCACTTAACAATATTCATCATCGTAGGTTCAGCTGGGTCTCTATGTGGTTTTAATATCACTGCATAGTATTCCACTCCATAGATGCACTCATTTCTTAATTTACCACTGAAGGACATTCTGATTGTCTTCAAATTTTAACAAATTAGAAATAAAGCTATTACAACAGTCTGACACAGATCCTTATATAGTTTCCTTATATGGTAATGGGTTTTCAACCGTAGTTAATTCAATTTGATTGTCAATTCAATTGTTCAATTAATTAAAGAGTTGTAGATTAATTCAAGTTGATTGACAGTGCCATCCCAGTCTTCTGCATTCCTGATTTCCTGTTTGATATGTCAATTACTGGATGAGATGTCTTGATGTTTCCCACTATAAGAACATATCTGCCTGTTTCTCAGTTCAGTCATCACTGTGTCTTATATATTTGGAAATCCTAATGCTAGTTGCACACATGCTTAGAGTTGTTTTGACCCTTTGGAGAATAGATTCCTTTACCACTATATAATGTTTTTACTATTGATAACCTTCTTGCATTGAATTCGTTTGTTTCTAAAATTAAAAAAATGGACATGAGGAGGGATTATGAAGGTGGGGTAGATCTGGGGAGAATTGGAGGGGAAAGGGGGAGGATATGATCAAAATACACTGTATGAAATTCTTAAAGAACTGATAAAAATATTTTTTTAAAAAGAACCCTGATATAAACCCACACAAACAGAGTCAACACGAGGAAAGAATTGACTCCACAAATGGTGTTGCAAACACTGATACCCACATAAAAAATAGTAAGATTACACCCTTGTCTCACAGCACACATAAAAATCAACTCAAATGGATCAAAGGCTCAAAGGTGAGAAACCAAAATCCATAACAGTCTTAGAAGAAAAATGGGAGAATTTTTATGACATTCATCTTGGTGACTGTTTCTTTGCTGTGACCCAAAAAGGCACAGCTGACCAAAGAAAATGAGGCCAGTGACATCTCAAACTAGAAAGCATCTGTGCAAGACAAGAAACATATGACATCATTAGGTAGAGCACGGGGAATCCTGTAGAGGGACAGGAAGGACTATAAGAGCCAGAGGGATCAAGGACACCACAAGAAAAGCCACAGAATCATCTAACCTGGGCTCATAGAACTCACAGAGACTGAAATGACAACCAGGGAGCCTGTATGGGACTGAGTTAGGTCCTCTACATATATGTTATGGTTATGTAGCTTGGTCTTCTTGTGGGACCCCTAACAGTGGGAGCAGGGGCTGTCTCTGACTCTTTTGCTGGCTTTTGGGACCCTACTCTTTATACTGGGTTACCTTGCCCAGCCTTTATACAAGGGGAGGTGCTTAGTCTTACAGCAACTTGATATGTCATGTTTTGTTGATATTCATGGGAGGCCTGCCTTTTCCTGAACAGAAACAGAAGAGGAGTAGATTGAGGGGTGGGAAAAGAGGGAGTGGAGGGAAAGGAACTGGGAGGAGAGGAGGGAGGGGAAACTGTAGCTGGGATGTAAAATAAATAAATAAATAAATTTTTAAAAATTGGAAAAAGAAAGAAAGGAAGGAAGAAAAGAAGGAAGGAAGGGAAGGAAGGAAGGAAGGAAGGGAGGAAGGAAGGAAGGAAGGAAGGAAGGAGTGATAGTGAGAAAGCACCCTCTGAAACAGGAAAATACATCTTCAAACCACATATATGCTAAGGGAACAAGGCATCTAAGACAGCATCCCTACAATTCAGGAAAGAGAGCCTTCCAGTAATATACACTGAAAGTTACCAAAGGACTCAAGTTGACCTTTATCCAAACATGTACCAATGTCCAACAGGCACATTAAAGATTCTCAACAGAACTAATATCAGGAAAATACCAAGTAAAGCTCCAAGAAAGTACTCCTTCACACCTGTCAGCATGGCCACTGTAAGAATAGAGACATGGGGGCTGGAGAGGGACTCAGGTTGAGAGCCTTCTGCTCTTGCAGAGGACCTGAGTTCTGTTCCAGCACTTACACTGGGCAGCTCAGAGCCTCCTATAACTCCAGCTCCAGGAGGTTCTACACCCTCTTCTGAACTCCATAGACACATGTACACACCTGTACACATATGAACACACACACACACACACACACACACACACACACACACACACACTAAATCTTTAGAAAATAAACAAATGTATTAGTAAAGTGTTAAGGAGATTGGGTCTTAGTGCACTATTGAAAGTAATGTAAAATGGTGCAATCACTAGGCAAGGCATTATGAAAATCTTTCAAAAGTAAAAAAAAAATAACTGACACATGACCAAGCCATCTTCCATTGGAGAACTTTCAGAAAAGAACTGAAATCAGGATCTCCAAGAGCTATCTACACTCTCAAGTGTATTACACCCTTTACAATAGTCAAGACAGAGAACTTTAATGCTCAATGACAGAATAATGAATAAACAAAATGTGGCACATATATAATGGAATTTCATTCAGGCTGACAACATAATGAAATATTGCCACATGCTATAACATCGGTGAACCTTGAGTACTGTGTTCAGTGAAACGAAGTGGCCACAGAGATAAATACTGCCCAATTCCACCTCTATTAACCATCTAACATGATCAAGCTCAGGAGCAAAGGAGGAATGGAAGGTTTCCATGCTGTGGAGGAGGCAGGTTGATGTATATAAAAGTTTAACTGAGCAGGATGTAGAAACATCAGTTCTATTTATAGTTGACACACTACTGGCATTTAATAATGCACTTTGCACTTTTATTTTTCAAAAGAAAGTAGGGCTCATGGTATCTATTGTGCGTTTTATTTTTTTAACTATATAAAGAAATGATCCTTATATCAAAAAGTCTTTTAGTAAAAAAAAAAAAAACCATCCAAAGTAAAAGGCAAAGAAAGCTAGATAACACAAAATGAGATTCTAGGGAGAACATTTATCTCAGCCACCTAAACAACTCATGAATCAATCATGACAGGAAGCAATAATTCATGGTGGATTACATTGTCACACAAGGTGAATCACTTATGTGAAAATTTAATTCCTGGGGGGAAGGAGAAATGTGTGCGAACTGTAACAAATCTTTCTTATTGTCTACACATCAAATGAGCTTACCATCATCTAGCAGCTTGCTAGCCTTGCGTGGAGACTCCACTGTGTAATCGTACATGTCATGGCTCACAAAGCAGATGAGGTCTAAAATCAGATGAATCCAAACCAATTCTGCTGCCTCTGCTTAGAGAACTATTTGCAGCTTCTGATGCACTCAGAGATATGTGGCAAGCTTCCTATAAAGAAAATATACTCGCAACCAAGGTCTGACTGTAAGTATCAACTGCTTCATCCTATATTTAGCAAGTAGCGCTTAGAGAAGAAAATAGTGTGGGATGTGATAACTATGGAGGATTAAATTTTACACATCTTGCCTCTAGATATCAAAACTGTTACCATTAACAAGTATTTTCCATACCATCTTGTTCTACAGAAAATTTCTGAACATAAAACAGATTATGTAGAATAATAATGAATACATATGACAGTCAAACTGTGTATTCACCACTTAGCAAAGAACCGAACGCTATGCTAGGAATTTGGGATGACTGTCTCGTATACACCATTGTCCTTCCAAAAATATTCGCATGTATAAGCTTTTCATTATCCAAATGCAATTATTATAGAAAAATAAAAAGTGAAATAAAGTCACAGAAACACAGAAAACAAAATCCTCCCATTACGCCTCTGGGTCAGGAGGAAACATGTCAGCTTCTCATAGCAAGCTACTGTTTTCATGCACTCCCTCTAAAATGCCTTCCCATGCTTCCTTTATGAAGATAATCATCAGCAAAGCCTCCAGAGTAAAGCCATCAGCCCATTTTGTGAAACGGTGTCTTGTGAGATTCTTTAATATATGCTCAAAAGTGAAACCTAAAAGCTTAGAGAAGTAGTAGCAGTCCTGTGAGGTGTGGGAAAAAGATGGATCCAGGCTTCCATCCACTAGAGCCCTCACTGAATCTCATTGTCATATCTCTGTTCTTGGCCGTCAGAGCCTCTAGGGCACAGGCCACCCTTAACACTGTGAGTCCAATACAACTTTACATAGATGCTCCACAACTTTAGTCTCTGAATTTTCTCTCAGAGATCCTTACGTTTGTGCTCCCCGGGGTCCTGCACTTGCTCTCCTGTCTCTATTTGAATGACACACTCTCCTTGGTGTTTCATCCAAGGTTGTTTTGTTCCTATCAACTATAACATACAAAATCCAATTAAGTACTTTGATTGAATTAGTCTCTCTTTGTCCTTCCCCTCCCCATGTACATGTACACAACACATATTTTATATACCAGATACATCACATATATGCACATATGTATATTTTTATCTGTTTTTCAATGAGTATTCCAATAAAGATCCATGTACCAATCATTATTCTAGCTACTGGGAAAGCAGCAGTAAGTAAGCTGGGCAAGATGATATTAACAAAAACTGGAGTTCATCCTCAACATAGGAAATATAGAAAACAAAATCTGTATCTTACTATAAGAAATCTTCCATGTTTTTCTTCAGGAAGAAAGAAAATAGTAGGATTTTAGAAATTCATACTCCATAGTGCTAACAAATCTAGGTTAACAACCACAGAATGTAGACCTCATATATAATGTTGTTTACCACACACCTGCCTTAATTTACAGAGAGGCACCATTCTTGCAAGACCCACAGGGAAAATGGATCACTCAGTCTTTGACATAGCACTATATAAAATCCTACCAATTAACTCAGTACTGCACAACAGACCAGTATCCTAGGCTGGTATGCCAAGAAAAGACTGCTTCCTTTAAAAAAATCACATAAAAATCTAAATGATTATCATTCCAACCGATGTGCAATTCTCGGTAATAAAACAAAAGACATAAAAATGGAACCAAGCCGGGCGGTGGTGGTGCACGCCTTTAATCCCAGCACTCGGGAGGCAGAGCCAGGCTGATCTCTGTGAGTTCGAGGCCAGCCTGGTCTCCAAAGTGAGTTCCAGGAAAGGCGCAAAGCTACACAGAGAAACCTTGTCTCAAAAAACCAAAAAAAAAAAAAAATGGAACCAAGGCAAGATGATTCCTCCAAAACTGTTACTCTTTTGGTAACAACAGATTCCAATGATATTGAAGTGCATATTTGACAAAAAAAAAATATGTTTTTTAAAATGATCACTTTACTCAAAGAAGTCAATAATAAACAGCTGAAAAAATAAGGGAGAGGGTATAGCATATGAAAGAGCAATTTAATAGACATACACATACAGAAGGTGTGTGTGGTATTGGCTTAAATGAGAAATGTCCCCCACAGTCTTATGTATTTGAATACCTGGCACCTGTTGAAGGCATTGATTGGGAAAATTATGGGACCTTTGGGAGATGCGGCCTTATTGGAGGAAGAGTGTCACCGGGGGCAGCCTTTGAGCATTTATAGACTTATTCCACTCCCTGTGTCTCTCTCCACTCTGCTCTCTCTCCTATGTGAGGACAAACTGTGATCAGTCAGCTTCCTGCTCCTGCTATCATGCCCTACTATTACAGACTCTGCACCTCGGGAACTATAAGCCCAAACAAACCCTTTCGGAGGCTGACAGTGGTCCCAGTATTTTACCACAACAGGAAAGTAGTAAATATGGAAGGAACTACAGCAAAGGAGGCTCAGAGAACAAAATGGTCAGTAGAGTGAAGAGAAAACTTCCCGCACCCTGGGAGAAAATCTATGTTAACGATACACCTGACAGGGACAAATGCCTAGAGACCATAATTTTTTTAAAAATTAAATACCAAAAGCCCCAATCAATGATAAATGGGCAATGAGTTGAACAGACAGTTCTCAAAAGAAGTACAAATTGCCAATAAATAATTAACAAACACTCGGTTCTTATGCATCAGGAAAATATACATCAAAACTACATTTAGACTCCATCTCACCTTAGTTAGAATGGCTATGATCAGGAATGCAAACCACACAGATGCTGGTAAGAGTGGAAGGGGAAAGGATACACTATTGGTGAGAATGTAAATTAGTCCAGCCACTGTGGAAATCTGGATTTCTCAAAACACTGGGCAAAGAACTACCCTCATATTCCAGCTATACAACCTCTTTGTGGGTACCTGAAGGAACTGACTCAGCTCACAATAGGGATAGCTGCATATCGGCACTGTTCACAACAGCTGAGTTATACAATCAATTGAGGTGCCGTAATTGAATGAATAAAGAAAATTAGATAGTCACAAGAAAGAAAAAAATTATGTCATTTGCAGGAAAGTGGATGAAATTGGAGATCATTATGTTTAGCAAAATAAGCATATTCAGAATGACAAATACTGCATGTTTTCTCTTGTAGGTGGAACGCAGAAGAAGGAAAAAAGATAGCATGAAAATAGAAAGAAAATATCAAAGAAGAACAAAGGAGGGGAAATAGATAACAGAATGATGAGTGGGTTAAAATGATGGAGTATATCATGTGCATGTAGGAAGAAGTCACAACAAAACACATTTTCTACAATCAATGTAAGACAGTTGTAAATTAGTTCAGACATTCTGCATAGAAAAAGAGAAAAAAATAAAGTGAAAATAAAACAATTATCTCATTTCTTTTTAATTGCTCTAAAAGTTAAACTAATTATTTAAAATAATAATAGGGTCGGTGGGATAACTCTGTGACAGACTTCCTTGCATGTGCAAGACTCTGAGCTCAATTTCTAGCACCAAAAATTACATATAAATACATAAAAATGAAATACTATTATTAAAATGCATCTGGTGATTAGTGAGTATAGGGAACAGATTAAGTAAAATGATAGAAATAGTACAGGAAATTGGAGGAGCTACTGAGAATTTTCCGAGCTATGTGCACTGCATATGAAATGGATAGTGTTATTTGAAGGAAAATGTAACTGTAAATTTAAAAAATGTGTTATAATTCCTGCTTGAGAATTAAGGAGAATAACAGGAATTGTGTGTGTGTGTGTGTGTGTGTGTGTGTGTGTGTGTGTGTGTTAAGAGCTCTTGCTGTATAAGCAGAGGACCCAAGTTCAGATCCCCAGCATTCATGTAAAAATGTGGGAGAGACTCTGAAATGCTGTAACCCTGGCATGGGAGGAGGGCTGGAGAGAAGATTGCTGAAGCTTGCTGGACATCAGCCTGACTGAAAAATAATGAATTCCATATTCAGTAAGAGACCTGACTCCAGGGAAAAGTGGAGAGCAGTAAAGTATCCTCTGATCTCCACATGCATATGTAGGCATGTACACACACACACACACACACACACACACACACACACACACAGACATTTATCATCCACACCCAAAGTAATAAAGTAAAAAGTATAATTGATATGCTCTAAGAAAACACAAAATGTGACCATAAAATTCAACTAACATCAAAATCAGCAGAAGGAAATACTTCTAGCAATAAACAAAGCAGTGAATACTAATTCAGGATGTATCACTTTAAACATAATGATGCAAACAAATGAATCATCAGGCAAATACAAGGTGGATTCAAGTACAGCGCCTAATTGTGCAGGACGTCATATTTAAAGAATAAAAATATCTAAGTTCAAGGTAACCAGATGAAGAAAGAGAAACTAAACCAATCTCCTTCCTTCCTTCCTTCCTTCCTTCCCTTCCCGCTCTCTCCCCTCCTCCGTCCCTCCCTCCCTTCCCTTCTCTTTTAATTAAAATAGATTTTTTTCATACAATATACTCTGATTATGGCTCCCCTTCTCCCCTGTTGCAGAATATTATTTCAGGGTGTGTTACTTTTGTTTATGCTCTGGAACATTTGTTTAATGATACAAAGATGTGTTTGATTAAATAAAATTCACCTGGTTTTCAGGAGGCTGAGTCAGCAATTAGCTGGCAGGAAGTGGTAGGGAGGAGCCAGGTGGAAAAGGGTTTATAAGGAGGGTCAAGGAGAAGCAGGAGAGCTTTTTGGAGGTCATGAGTAAAGAGAAGTGCTGTGGGATGTTCTGTATGGCAAATGTGTTGCTAATTAGTCAATAAATAAAACACTGATTGGCCATTGGCTAGGCAGGAAGTGTAGGCGGGACAAGGAGGAGAATAAAGCTGGGAAGTGGAAGGCTGAGTCAGAGAGACACTGCCAGCCGCCATGATGACAAACAGCATGTGAAGATGCCCCTAAGCCACAAGCCAAGTGGCAAGGTATAGATTTATAGAAATGGATTAATTTAAGCTGTAAGAACAGTTAGCAAGAAGCCTGCCACGGCCATACAGTTTGCAACCAATGTAAGTCTCTGTGTTTACTTGGTTGGGTGTGAGCGGCTGTGGGACTGGCAGGTGAGAGAGATTTGTCCTGACTGTGGGCCAGGCAGGAAAATTCTAGCTACAGAGAAGAGGTGAGCTACTTGCTATTCAGCCTCTCTGAAGAGTAGAATTCCACCTTAACTTTTGAATCTTGAGTTCTTTAGATGGAGAAAGGTTTAGTTAAGTTCCCTTCTTAGCTTTGCGAGAGTTGGAGCCAGAGGGAACAGATCCCCTCCAACTACAGCCCTTGTGGCCTAACCGCTGCTGGTAGCTGTGGAGTTGCAGTTGCTGATTCAGACAGCCGTGGCTTATAAGGCAGCAGCCATTTTAAAAAAGGACAAACCTCCCCAATCCTACTAGATCCTCCCCACCTCCCCATCTCCTCACCTTCCCAAACCTCCCCAAATCCACATCCTTTCTTGTTCTCTCTCATTAGGAAACAAACCAACAACAATAAAAAAAACCAAAGAAATCCCCCCCCCCACAAACAGGCATCTAAGTAAAAAGAAAAAAAGAAAAAAAGCAACAATAAAATAAGATTAAAAAACTGAACGGGACCAGCAGAAATCTGAATGAACAGAAAATCAAAGTGCTGAAGAGAAAGCTCACGAAACACACACAGATGCAGAGACACACACACCAACAAACACAAACATCCCACAAAAACACAAAAGTGGAGAGCATAATACAAAACAAATGGCATGTAGTGTAAGAAAAAAAAAAGAAAAGAAAGAAAAAAAATGCACCAGAGCATTGTGAGACAAAAAACCCAAACAAACAAAACAAAACCCTCCCAAAACACCAATGAGTTTGTTTTGGGTTGTCTCTGCTGCTAAGCATGAGGCCTGGCCTTAAGAGTGGTTTGTATCCCCAGTAGGACTCTCTTGGAAAAAACTAGTTTTTCATTTGTGACTAGTTATCAATTGGAGATGGTTTCTGAGTTAGACCGGGATTTGTGTCTACTTTCCCCCTCAGCACTGGGACCCATCGGATCGAGACCTGTGCAGAGGGACCTACACATGTTGCCACTGTCTCTGTGACTTCATAGGCATTGGCCTTGCTGTGTTGTTATGCCCAGATCATGGGGACCCCCAGAAGACCACCACGGAGACCGAATCCTGTATGTAAAAGCAAAGAGCTTTTATTTTCAAGCTCGGAGCTTGGACTCTCTGTCCAAAGCACCAGTGAGAGCAGAGGGCCCCGAGCCCAGGCAGGGTCGGGTTTTTTATCATAGCAGAGGTTGGTGTGAGGAGACTTCCAGGGTTCAGGACCATGATTGGCTGACATTTGTCTAAGGTTAGGGGATGTTTGGAATGTCAGGTATTTCCCCTTCGATGAAGGCCCCACTTCATGGGGTCAGCTTATGGCTTTTCCTGGGTCCAGGTGTTGCTTGCCAGAAGCTGTGTCTGGGGCTCTAAGCCTGTCATGGCAGCCGTATGGTCAAGCCATTTGGCTCCCCTGCACCCAATGTCAAATCAATCTTACTACAAAAGAAGAGCTAGAGCAGCAATGTTAATTTTAGATAAAACAGAATAGTGAAAAATGAAAATTCTGGGTCTGGGGAGACATCTCAGTTATTAAAGGGCTTGCCTAGAATACTGGAGATTTCTGTAGCTGTGATAAAATACCATGACCAAAAGTAGCTTAGTGAAGGTTTATTTTGGGTTATGTTTCAGAAGCGATAAGAGTTCATAATGGCAGCAAGTGGCAGTTTGTGGTGGCAGGGACAGGAAGCTGAGAGTTACTCCTTCAACCACAAACAGGAAACAGAGTATGAACTGGAAACAAGATGAGGCTACAAACTCCCAAAGCCTGTCCTCGGTGTAGGACTTCCTCCAGCAAGGACACTTCCTAAATCTGCTCAACAGTGTCACCAGCTGGAGACCAAATATTTAAATACATGAGCCTGGGGGTTGGGGGCGCATTCTTATTCAAATCAACATGCATAGACCTCAAGGTGTGCCAAGCTTGTGGGAGAAAGTAGGTATGAAACTACTATTGGATAGGATGGTTTACCCTAGACGCAGAAAAATTTCATACTTCTCAAGGTAAGAAAATAACTAATTAGTGATCCTGCCAGAGAAGGTGTAGATGGCAAAGAAGTCCAAAGGATGACCGTTGCCATGTGGCTTGGTGAATGGATAATTCAGGCAAAAAAGGACACACTGTTATCGGACCTTTAGAAAGGCTAGCATAAAGACCTGACAATGTCACCAGCTGGGGAAGGTTAGGCAAGTCACTTTTGGCAAGTGGTAGACTATCTTTATAAGAGAGTATGACAGCTTCTTACACATTTCTCAACATACGTCTTATGGTTCAGAGAACCTGTAGTTTGCACCTCAATCTACTTGTTGAAAAACCACTTTCTCCGATCACTGTTTCCTCCATATTTTAGACTCTCATCTGGAGCCTAGATACTCACAGATTCCTTTCCAAGCGAGTCCCAGTGAGTGGGAACTGAGGAGGCAATTATGCTCAGGCCCACCACTCCAAGCCTCTAGCTATTCTTTCAGCCCACACTGGATGCCATACTGAAAATGTGATCATCTAACTCATGAAGCTACTCTCAGAGGCCACACCCTGGGATTACTAATGCCAACTGTTGACTGCTTGAATAAGAATGACCCCCATAGGATCATATATTTGAATGCTTAGTCACTAGGGAGTGGCATTATTTGAAAGGATTAAAAGGATTAGGAGGTGTGGCCTTGCTGGAAGAAGAGTGCCCTGGAGGTAGACTTTGAGGTTTCAAAAGTCCATACCAAGCCCAGAGTCTCCCTCTCTCTGCCTACAGGTCAGAAGGTAGCTCTCAGCTACTGCTCCAGCACCTGACAGCATGCCACCATGGTCCCTGCATGATAATAATAATGAACTAAACCTCTGAAACTGTGAGCAAGGCTCCAGTCAAATGTTTTCTTTTAGGAGAGCTTCCTTGGTCATGGTGTTTCTTCACAGCAATAGATTAATGACTAAGTCTCCAGATTCACCTGCTTTCCCAACCTATCTAGGTAGCTGTACTTCTCGCATAGAGAAAGACTTTGGGGCAGGAATCAGGAGATCCTCATTTGGCCAGCTCTGTCTTCTGTCCCAGAGCCAGACCAGCTTTTCTCTTCCTGGGAAGTAAAAACTTAAAAAATTATTTTATTTTCTCCATAGGCTTTTGTTTTTGTTTTTTTTTTATGTTCACTCTTCTACACTTGGGGTTGATGTGTGAAAAATAGAGATTTTGAAAGAAAAAAAATGTTTTCTACTCTTTTCTAAAAATCTAGGCTCTGGAAACCCTTCTCACACAGGAGACGTTAAAACTCTGCTTTCCACTCAAACTGAGCACTGATTTCCATGCTCTAAGTAGTTCATGCTGTTCCTTCCCCAAGGCAATGTATCTAGATTTCACAGCCCAAGTGCTGAGCGATAACAGAATAATTCTTTCTCCAGAAAGGATGTTTTTCTCTTATCAGGACAGTTTGCTCACAACCACTCTCCTGGTAAATCTACAACAATGAGCCCCCTCTATTTCCTTCCCCCATCCTTTCTAGTGGACAGACCCCCTGTACTGTTCGTTTGACGGTCTTCTGTTTCTCACCATGTCTTCACGTGTAGGTGTGCTGTGTAAGACATTGGTCAGCCACATTAATTTTTCATGTGCTTGTTCCTTCAAGCCATCAGAAGTAAGATAGACATCCTGCCTCCTGGAGTGAAAATATAATTCTGTAAATTTCTAGTTTGTGCCTTTGTAGGGCTGGCCATGGCAAACGCCCTATATGTATTCCCAAATTTCCCTTACTATTCTAGTTACTGTTGCTGTGGTAAAAACATCACTACCAAAAACATAAATAAATAAAATTAAAAAAAAAATCACAGGAGAAGAAAGCATTCATTCACTCACTCGGCTTATAGTTTTGAGTTACAGTCCATCACTGGGGGAAGTCAAGGCAGGAACTGTAGCAGCTGTTGTATCACACGCACAGTCAAGAGCAAAGAAAGGGTAAATGCATGCTGGCTTGCTCTCTGCCAGCTCTCTTTACTCTTATATTGCTCAGGCCCAGCCTCAGGAATGGTACTGTCTACAGTGGGCAGGATCTTCCTCTTTATCAACTAACAATGAAGACCATCCTCCACAGACCAAACCCATCCAGTTAGTTCCTCATTTAGTCCCTCACAGGTTTTTCTAGCTTGGGCCAAGTGGACAGTTTAAACTAACCAGAACACCCTCCAATGAGGAATAGAGGCATTCTTCATCAGAAAATAAGAGAGCAATCCTCGGCTACCATTTCACTTCCTCCAATATTAACAATAAACATGATCAGAATAAGATACAATGACTTTCATATAGCAGTCACTGAAATGAGTGCTAGGCATAAATCCTTACATTCGACATTCTAGCTACCATGTGAAATACTGGTCATGTCATCTGTCATACAAGAAAAAAGACAAGGATCTGACAGCAGTTTTGACAAGCTGAATGGCATGGCCAGGGCATGGAGGGGTAGCCCTGTGTCTCAACTCAGATACAGAGCAATCATTCTTATCACATTTCTTACTTGATTTATCTCTATTACTGAAAAAAAAAGTTTACTCATTTAGGTTAGACTGTAATATATTGATATTCATTGTCTCTAATAAAGAAAAACACATTTATTTCATAACACAACATACTGCTCTTCAAATATATCACTATGGATCCATTCAATTGCCAATTAAGATATCTGTGATAATCTGAACTTTTATAATCCACAGAAGTATAAATTAAGAGAAAATTATGAGACTAGGGTTAAGTATTGACAAAGAAGGAATAGGGTTATGGGTGTGTGTGTGTGTGTGTGTGTGTGTGTGTGTGTGTGTGTGTGTGTGTGTATGAGGTGGGTATGTGTGGGAGTATGTATGTGGGTGGGATGGGGTGTGTGAGTGTATGGGGGGTGTGGTGTATAGAGTGTGGCACAAGAATCAGAGACCCACTCATTCACACACTCAATAGGTTCATAAAAATATTTACCAGAAAGCTATAATATATACGCAGAGGACCTGGTGCAGACCCATGCGGACCCTGTGCTTGCTGCTTCAGTCTCTGTGAGTTTATATGAACTTCTCTCTGTTGATTTAGAGGGTCTTGTTCTCTTGATGTCCT
The DNA here is from genome assembly GCF_949786415.1 of Peromyscus eremicus. Lineage (NCBI taxonomy): Eukaryota > Metazoa > Chordata > Mammalia > Rodentia > Cricetidae > Peromyscus > Peromyscus eremicus. The sequence continues at coordinate 54,509,743 of NC_081435.1, read as the reverse complement.
CCATTCCCTTTTACACTTTTTCTGCCTCCTCTTCGTTCAGGTTCCCTGAGCTCCAAGGGAAAAGATTTAATGAAGACAACTCATTTAGAGCTGTGTGTTCCAAGGTAGGGGTGTGTGTGTGTGTGTGTGTGTGTGTGTGTGTGTGTGTGTGTGTGTATGAGAGAGAGAGAGAGAGAGAGAGAGAGAGAGAGAGAGAGAGAGAGAGAGAGAGAGAGAGAGATGTCTTGCCATGGATCTCTGTATTTGTTCTCACCTGCTACAGGAGGAAGCTTTTCTGATGATGGATGAGTAAGGTACTGATCTGTAGGATAGCATAATATCATTATGAATCATTTTGTCATTGCTTTTTTTTTAAGACCAGTAGTATTTGGTTTTACCATAGGTCTCTGGGCTATTTAGTCTCTGCTTCTCGGACACCCAAGCAATGTTGGATATGAGTTCCATCTCAGAGTGGGCCTTAAATCAGATCAGACATTGGTTGGCTACTCTTAGATTCAAGGGCATAACAGAAATCTCACTTTGTTCTTTTTAAATCCATTGTTTCAATACTTTTCAAAACAGCACTCCAAATAAAAAGCAAGAAACAAATTGATCATCTCTGCTGGACTGTGCTTTCAATTATTTTTTCTATGTATTTTTGTAAGCTGTGCATATGCCTTTATTATCAAGTAAAACACAATGTTCTTTGATAAGGCTGAGACTTAATACAGAAATTACCCAAGTCTTTCGGAACAAGCAAATTACATAAAAAGTGTAAAGAGACCAGTACAGCCTTCCTTCACCTTTGAGTATAGTTTGGATATAGGTTTGAAATGGGTACCTGCAGGAAGACTAGGAAAGAAAGAAGATGAGGAAGAGCTGGGCAGGCCAATGGTGCTGAGATTCCCAGGAACAAGAACATGTGGAATTAAAATGCTCTTTGGCAAATTCAGGAACACATTAAGAAAATCATATATTATGGCCAAATGGTCTCATCCCAGAAAGGCAAGATTTGTTCAATATACATTATATTGAACATATATATGAACACGTATGTGAACATATATATGAACATACATATGTTAATGAATGTAATATAACAAACAAACCGAAGTACAGAAACCACGTAATCCTCTCAATTGATGCTGAAAGAACATTTGGTAATGTTCAACATAGCTTCATGATAAAATTCTTGGAAACATTAGGAATAGATGGAAAATACTGCAAAATAATAAAGGCTATATACAACAAACCCACAGACAATGATGTATTAAATGGAGGCAAATAGAGTATTTCCTCTAAAATTTGGAACGAGACAAGGATACTCACTCTCCCCTCTCTTATTTATATAGTGCTTGAGGTTTTTGCCAAAGCAATTAGACAAGAGAAAGACATTAAAGGGATAAAAACAGGAAAAGAAGTCAAGATATCCTCATTTGCAGATGACATGATTCCTTACTGAAAAGATTCCCACAGAGTCTACTAGAAAACACTTAGACCTAATAAACGCTTGAAGTTTTAGGACACAAAAATCAATGTTAAAAAATAGACTTCATATATACCAATAATGTACTCTTAGAGAAAGAAATTAGGAAAAATATTCAATTTAAAATTGCTCTTAAGTACTAGGAGACTTAAGATGACTGGAATCTGGGGCATCTCTGAGATGAGCTAGAAATCTAGTGCAATGGAAACTCCCAGGAATCAACGAGGGTGATCCTAAGACTCCTAGCAATAGGGGATACCAAACCTGAACTGGCCATCTCTTATAACCAGGCAAGACTTCCAGTGGAGGGATTGGAACATCAATCCAACCACAAACCCTTCAATATGACCTGGCTACAAGATGTGCTGGGGTAAAGAGGCACAGAAACTGTGGGAGTGACCAACTAATGACAGACCCAGCTGGAAACCCATATCCTGAGAGGGAGCTTACCCCTGAGGGCCAGGACCCAGAGGTGGGATACACCAGAGACCTAAGTTATAACCAAACATGACTGGCAAAAAAAAAATGTCAATGATTCCTAATGATATTCTGCTATGCTCATAGGTCAGTCAATGCATAGCCCAACTGTCATCAGAGAGTCTTCACCCAGCAACTGATGGGAATAGATGCAGAGATGCAGAGATCCACAGCCAGACATTAGGAGGAGCTTGGAGAATTCTATGGAAGAGGGAGAGGAAGGATTGAGGAGCCAGAGGGGTCAAGGGTACCACAAGAAAACCCACAGAACTAACCAACCTGGGCTTACAGGGACTCATGGAGACTGAACTGACAACCAGGGAGCCTTGCAGGGGACTGAACTAGGCCCTCTGCCTGTATGTTACAGTTGTGTACTGTGGTCTTCTTGTGAGACTCCTAACAGTGAGAGCAGGGGTTGTCTGTGACTCTGATGCCTGCTTTTGGGACCCATTCCTCCTACTGGGTTGCCTCATCCAGCCTTAATAGGAGAGGAGGTACCTAGTCTCACTGCAACTTGATATACCTTGGCTGGCTGATAGCCAGGGAAGGGAGGCCCACCTGTATCTGAAGAGAAGCAGTGAAGGAGTAGATGGGGGAGGGGTAGAAGAGAGGTAGGGGGAGGGGAAGAATTGGGAAAAGGGGAGGTAGGGGAAACTTTGGTTGGGATGTAAGAACAAGCAAAAATAAGTAAACAAAACAAAAACATTGCTCCAAAAATTAAGTATCAATGACTACATCTAACTAAAGGAGACAAAGGCCTCCACAATGGAAACTCGAGAGACACTAGATGATGGGCAGAACTTCCATGTTCCAGGACTGGCAGACTAAATGTTGTAAAAATGGCTATACTACCAAAATTAATCTACAGATTTCATGTAACACCTATCCCAGTGCTCAAACCCAAATTATACTGCACAACAGTAGTGAAAAAAGTCAGCCCGGTGCTTACGTACTCTATGACATAAAAACAGACAAGAAGACCAATAGAATAAAATAGAGGATCCAGAAAATTAACCAATAAAGCTACACCAACTAATTTTTGACAAAGGAGGAAAGAACACATATTGGAAAAAATTATAGTCCATGCAATAAATGGTGCTACTAAATTGGATAACCACCTGCAAAAGAATGAAATTAAATTTGTGTCTTTCACCTTGTACAAACATCAATTCCAAATTTATAAAAGACCTTAATTTAAAACTCAAATTGCTAAAACTTCTAGGTAAAAACACAAGGAATAATCTTCAAGATTATTGAAGAAGCCAAGAACTTTCTGAACAGAGCCCCAGCAGAGCAGGAACTAGCCCCACATCTCTACAGATGGGACCACATGAAAATAAAAACTCGCACAGCAAAGGTAAGTAACATCTAACCCCACAGACAGCCCTCAGGCAGGGAGAAAGTCTTTACCAGCTGTACAGAATTTCATGTTCAGAATCTAATGCAGAAATTAGAATAAAACTGCCAATCAAAAAGTAGGATAATGAACTGAATAGACAGATTAAAAAAAGAAGCACAAATGGCTAGTACTAATTTTTAAAAGTCTTCAACATCCCTAGCCATCAGAGCAATGCAGTTAAGACTACATTGAGATACCATGTCACCCCAGTCAAAATAGCTGTCATCAATGTTTTAAATAATAAATATACAATGATAATAAAGATGCATACAGCATGAAAAAATCTGATAGCAAGTATCAGAAAGGATGTGGAGAATGAGGACCTCATGAATAAGGATTCATTGTTGACGGGACTGAATGTTAACATAGCCATTATGGAAATCAGTTTGTGGGCTCCTCAAAATATTAAAAATAGAACTACCATGTGAGCCAGCAATTTCAGTTCTGGGCATGTACCCAGGGAACTCCATACTCTACCATAGACATATTTGCACTCTATATATATTACTGCTCTATTCACTGTAGCAAGAAAATGGAACTGATCTAGTTCATCAGCAGGTGAATGGATAATGAAAACCTGATATGCTTATAAAATGAAACACTATTCAGTCTAAAGAAAAGTGTAATCATAAAATTTATGGGTATTTTATGGACTTAGAATATACAATATTAAGTGAGGTCAACTGTCTTAGGGTTTCTATTGCTGTGCTGAAACACCATGACCAAAAAGCAAGCTGGGGAGGAAAGGGTTTATTCAGCTTATACTTCTAGATCACAGTCCATCATTGGAGGAAATCAGAACAGGAACTCAAGCAGGGCTGGAACCTGGAGGCAGGAGCTGATGCAGAGGCCATGGAGGGGTGCTCCTCACTGGCTTGCTTCCTCTGGCTTGCTCAGCCTGCTTTCTTATAGAACCCAGGACCATCATCCCAGGGGTGGCACCACCCACCATGAACTGGGCCCTTCCCCATTGATCACTAATTGCTGGATCTCAAGGAGGCATTTCCTCGACTGAGGCTCCTTCCTCTCTGATGACTCTAGCTTGTGTCAAGTTGACACACAAAACCAGCCAGTACATCACCCCATCTTAGAAAGGGAAAAAAAATATACATTCTCCTTCATTTGCAGATCCTAGCCTATAATGTATACATGTATATATGTAAACAATGTATGTGTGGGTACAGCATAAGACATAGAAAGGGGGACAAGAGATGGCACTATTAGGTGATAGGAAGTATAAATGCAGGTAAAGGACACAGAAGTTGTAAAGAACATAAAGCCAATTGTTTTCCTAGTTTTAACTCTGCCGTGAATTGTTAAAGTTTTTGTGATGGGTACATAAACAAAAACATAATTGATAGTGAAAGTTTAAAATCCAAAGGGAAACATCACGACTTCATAAGAGCTGTTCTAATGTAGAGAAGTTCAGTAAGGTGCACAGAATCTGGTTCTGGGCAAGTGCTTGTTTGAGTAGCCACTTTAATCTAGATGTGTGACATTTACTTGGGAGTTCTTTACAGTAAGTGATTTTAAGTTTTTTGTTTTAAAGAAAAAGCATACTAATTCTGTAAGAGAAGGTGTGCCAACAAGTGTGCCAAGCTTGCACATGTGACTGATTAATGTAGGAGCTGTTGTTGGCTTGTTAATGGCCTCAGTGTGCCTCAGTGTGAACTCATTCAGCTACTCACAGTTCTCATTAATATAGCAGGTAATGTGCTAGCTTGTTTTGTCCATTTCGAAAGTCCCCAAAGATATGCCATACAATCTCAACAATTGTTTAAAGATTAACTGGCAAGTGACAGTGCCTCTGAAGTCTGTGTTTGCTTCGTTTCTACCAGTGGCTCTCTGTGTGTCACACTGGGGGTCTTAAAGTTGGCTCATATTTGCCAGTGGCCCCCTTTACTATTTTATAATAAAGACTATTATTCAAATTGCTAAATTGATGTAGGGAAAAAGAAAATTAACTCATAAATATTGCGTGGGTCAAAAACTTTGATGTGAGAGATTTCGAGATAAATACTAATGTAATCATTTCACAATAAAATACTCTTTGCAACATTATTTACAGTTCTATCCCACTACGTAAAATTAATGGTGATCTATGAACCATCAATGTTCATGTCAATGTCTATATGTAAACTTCTTTACTACTGTAACTGTTAGGGCGCACTATAGGATGTATATTTTAGATTAAAATAGGCATATTGTATGGCAGCCTAGGCTTTTAAGAAAATCACATGCCAGGTATCTTGCAAATGAGCTAGTCAACACTATCCCATTTTCAAGGGAACTGTTTTATTGGGAAGGGACCCTGATGGTTGTTAAATTGCAAAGACCTCCCCTTATTGAGTAACACAAAGGTTGGCAGGCATCTGCTCCAAGCCCTTCCTGTGACAAAGGAAAATAAGATGCCGTCCCCATCTCTCCTCTCTCTAGTTTCAGCTGACCTTAACGATCATGACAACATTTGCCTACAAGGAACATGTTGTTAAAATACTGTGGATGACTTCTTCTAGGCCTTGCCTCAGTTTAATACACCAATATAATAATGAGATTTATGGAATTTGAATGCATTCTACTTCTCTGTATCTCACTATGTGAACTTTCTGAGAACGACCTGTGGAAGGGAAGATAATAAATTATAGAACATGCTTGTTCAGTCCCCTACGGGCAGATGTGGTACACTGTTACATTTCTAACAGAACTAGAATCTTTCATTTCCAAAATAAAATAATCAGCATTTGCCTAAAGAACATGACACACTTATTTTTCAAAATTTAAGGATAGACTCAATATCATGGTTTTGAGGTTCAGAAGTAACAATGAATAGTTTTGTCAATGAGGCTACCTTAGACTGAGCAGGTTTCATTTTCATTATAAATGTTTCTTTTTTAATGTGTGTGCAGGAACATAGAGGGCACAAGAATGTGGAGATCAGAGGACAACCTCAGCATCATTTCTCAGGGATCCCATGACCTTGTTGTTGGAGACAAGGTCTCTCACTGACCTATAGCTTGCCAGGTAGACTAGGCTGGATCACAAACACAAACTGTTACATCCAGAATTATTTTTTGTGGGTTCTAGGGATCAATCCCAGGTCCTTGTGCTTGTGAGGCAAGCACATGACCAGCTGAATTATCTCTCTACCCCTGCATAACAAAAAGCTTTAACAGAATAAAAAAGTCCAGCTATTAATCCACAAATACATTTTCAAGTAAAGTGGATATGAATTGACCAAGTACTCCCCAGTGAAAACAACAAGATGAAAACCAGAGGTTTTCAACCTTTTAGGGTCAAAGATCCTAGTAAAATTATCGTGATGCGTACAACGGAGTCCTCCTCAGAGAAATGCGCACTGTACACAATATCCTCCACTGGACACAGACTCCTCAGAGGAAACACAACTGTGTCTACCAAGTTAACACTTCCCTTCACCTCCTGCTCTTGTGGAAAAAGTATTTTTGTTTTAAAAGGAAGAATTAAATCCAAATGATATAAAACTTGACTTCTTCCCAAAGGTGAAATTTTAAATAAAAGTTGTTATGTCATGCATGTTAATAAAGCTTGACAAATTTAATTTTAACACTGCCACATATATAGCTTTTTTTTTCTTTCACAACTGGTTCGTTCTAATTGTTCTAATTGGTTTTTACCATGGCACACATTAGCAAAATTCTATATGAGTCACTCTCACTGGTTTTTTTTTTTGTTTTTTGTTTTTTTTTTTTGAGATAGCATCCAGGCTGGCCTCGAACAAACGGACCCTCCTGTCCCTCCTGTCTCAGTGTCCCAATTGTTAGGTTACAGGCATTTGCCATCTGATTCGGGAATCTGCAAACTGAAAACAGATGACTTCAACTTCTTTCTCTCACAACCACAAAGCTATACTTCCATTGTTTTTATCACTAAAGTGAACAGAGAAAAATATAAAAAGAAATAGAATTTTACTGAACAATAGTAACCTTCAAATAAACGTTTTCAGGTGCCTTCAGATTTATATCCATAGCGAAATGGGGTTTGATCTGGGAATTTTTCCTGTCATGTTGAAACACAGGCTGCTACCAATCTCCTTATACACAGTGGCACCTCAGCTAAAGGTGCTACTGACTTTTCATCAGGGTTTGTACACGAGAGTGTCCCTGAGCAAAAGACAACTCCTTGCTGTCTAAGAATTTATGCCGGGACAGCTGAGTCATTAACAAACAACTGAAACAGAGCTGCCCTGGGCTCTAGTTTTCTCTTTTAAAAATATATTAGTGAAACTACTCCCTCCAGAAAGAGCTTAATAACTGATTTTTTCCTAGTAAAGTCAGAAAAAAAAATGGCACCTTAAAATTTAAAAAGTTCACACTTTGCTCCCATTTCTTGCTCAAATTCTCAAATATGAACAACTTGGATCTTGTTTCTGATGTAGTGCATCATTCTTGATGTTTAAGGACTTGGAACACGAAGTATGACAGTAATTCACTCAGGGAGAGTGGGAAGGAAAGAGCCATGAGCCTAAGGGGCCTTTTCTTCATGATGCAGGAAAACCAAGTATGCTCTCAGCCTACTCCTTTGTACCTATTAGAGTGTCACGTTAGATTTTCAGTTGAGACGTCTACATCTTCTTAAAAGAGCATTTTTATTATTATTATTGAGTTTTTTATATATGCTTGGATTAGCTAGGTCACAAATTCTTTCAAGAACCAGAAGCTTAATTTTTCTGTCAGTCAAGAAATTGGAAATGATTAGGTGGCCTGGAGTCTCCTGAGGCTGCAGCTGATAGGTGACTCAGGACTAGAATTTTATTAAGACAAGTAGAACGGGCATTCAAATGCAAGGTCACACTCATTGCCATCACTGTGGCAGGAATCCTCTGCTCGCTGTGGCACATTGCACGAGACTGTCCATAAAGACACACCTGATGTGGAAGCCGGCTTCTCCCAACACCAGTGATGTGAGAGACAAAGTACTGTGGCTAGAATGAGAACTGGTCCAGGCTCTCAGCTGTTTGGATGTTTGGCCCTTCACTGTTTACATCAATTAATGCTTTAATGAGAGTCCCAGAGAACACTCAAATGCCTCCATGCGGCATTAAAGAATGAAAAGTCACTTCTTCTTGGATTAATTTGACTAAGGTTGAGCCCAAATTTGAATTCTGCACTTCTCTGTGTCTTCCGTCTGTCTGTAGTTTGTGGTTACTGACTTCTCTGTGGTCTGTCCACTATACGTGTTCATACAATCTCTTTGTCCCATGCCTGTGTCTACGCCTGTATCTTTTTCTGTGTATGTATCGTCAGTGTTTCTGAGGTGCCTGTCCCTAACATAGGGTTTTATGCTCTACTTATTGAACAGCATGAAAGATGTAGTATGGGAAATAGATGAGGGATTCCTTACAGAGACCTTTAACTGATCTTAAACCTTTACAAGGGAAGAAAGAAGTTATTGACCCAGAAGAGGAAACAAAGCCACGCAGACATCATTAAACTAGATCCACACATTGCTTCCAATGTCTAGGCAGATACTTGTTTTAAGGTTGCTTACAACCTGTTGGCTGTTGTCAGGAAATGATCAACACAAAACACACACACACACACACACACACACACACACACACACACACACACACACAAACCCCTTCTGGGTTAAGACCATGGAAGAGTAAATCACTTAAGATTAAAGATATGCATTAGCTTAGGTTTGTAAAAGCTGATGACATGAGAAATTCAAGGCACAGTAAGGTTGGTTACATGGTTTTATTAAACATAAACAGGCTGAGTACACAGTAGGACAGCAGGCTAAGTATATAGTCTTAAATGATCTCAGTGGGGATATTATTAACTTTGCTCTGAGCTCTGCCAAAAATTCTTTGGGGGATATTCAAGAGACGTTTTCATAGAAGTGTGTCAGCACAACTGTTGGTGCTGTTTTGGAAGGTTGTAGAGTCCACAGGAGGTGGAGCCTTGCTGGACCAAGTGAGTCCCCGGGGCAAATGGTGAGGTTTGTTCTTTCTCTGCTCCCTGATTGGAAACGTGATACAGCCAGACTCCTCACCCTCCTCTCATGACTGATGATTGGCTCTTCCCCCCTTGGACTTCAAGTCAGAATAAACCTTCCCTCCCTCAAGTCAACTGTTCTCAGATACTGGTCAGAGCAACAAGAGAGCAACAGATACAGAAAACTGGTAGCCAATAGTGGAGAGACTGCTGGGATGAACCTGACTGTAATTTGGAAGCTTTAGGAAATGGTCCAGGGAAGGTAGGAGAAAGCGTTGGGAGCTGTGGGCTAGAGAGGCACCAGAGTTCTGTAAGCAGAGCTTGACGGGCTCTTCTCTGGGGAGTATGGAAGACGAGAATGCAAGAGAAAGGTAGACAGAAGAGGTCTGAATCCCAAGGTTGCAGAAGTGAACAAAGACTGTTAGGAACTGCTCGACAGGCCCTTCATGCTTCATTCTGGCAAAGAATCTGGCCGCATTCTGAGTGTGTGCTGAGTGGAGCCAATTCAAAAGCAATGCGAAAATTTGCTTTGAGGAAGAAACTTCAGTACAGGGTAGCGGCGTTCAGGTTGCATCATAAGAGATCAGAATGTGGAGCAGAAAGCTATAGAACAATGGATCTCAGCCTTTCTAATGCTGTGATCCTTTGATCCAGTTCCTCATGTTGTGGTGACCCCCCAACCATAAATTATTTTTTGTTGCTACTTCACAACTGTAACTTTGCTACTGCTGTGAATCGCCACATGAAGATCTGATATGCAATATATCTTATATGTGACCCCTGTGAAAGGGTCATTCAAGTCCCAGGGGTCGCGCCCCACAGGTTGAGAATCACTGCTATAGACACTGTAGCATTATGAGGAAGTGCATGGGTGGGTTTTATACTGTACACAAGGCAGATGCCAAAGCAGCCACAACTGTTAGTGAGATCAGCATCATTGAAGAGAAACCTCATGCTCAGCACTAGGGCCTTACGAAAGGTACCCTAAAGGCATGAGCCCTCCCCTGGAAGGCTTGGGCTTGTAGAAGATGCTAAGGCATTTCAACACCGAGATCTTCAACTGAGCTTCTGAAGAAGTCCTCTGCTCAAAACAACTGCCCAACGAAGGATTTTCTCAGGTTCAGCAGCCAAGGCAGACAGAGGCCACTCCAGTTTGGGTCCAAGAGAGCTGGGCTGCAAGTTCTCAGGCTGGCAGGAAATGTGGTTGTGTCATCCACAGTGCTTGGGTTTTGCAGGCATGAGAGAGGCAAGAGTGAGAGGTTCAACAATGCTCAAGACCAAGTTCCTTAGAGCCTTTGAGGGCAGACCTTGGGAGGCCATCCATGAGGCTGGCTGGGAATGTGAAACATAAATTAACAGTGGACATCCTAGGTTTCCAGAGATGCTTTAACCCTGAAATGTATGCCAACCTATAGACATGTTTGCTCAGTACCTCTGTATATTGGAGGTACATAACTGGTTTTGTTTTGTTTTATAGGGCTTGTGGTTAAGAAAATGTCTCGAATTTCACAAAAGACTTTGGATTCTGGAACAGTATTTGACAGTTAAAGACAATATGGACTTTTAGAGTTAAGGTGAATATGTTTTTCATAATGAGATGGCCTTGAGTCCATGTGGGCCAGGGACAGAGTGCTGTGGTTTGGACATAAAATGGCCTGGTGGTCTCATCTGTTTGAAGGTTTGCTTTCGGGTGGTGTCACTGTTCTCAAGAGTGGAACTGTTTGGAGGTGGAGTTTTGCTGGAGCAAGTGAGTAACAGGGATCAATTTTGACAAACAGAAATGTAAACCCAGGATTTCCAAATTTTCTAATTTCCCCCCATGGTAGCTAGAAATCTAAATTATATGAAGTTGTCCAGTTTTTAGTACATTGATAAAAATGTTTTTTAAGTGTGAGAGACAAAGCATGTCTGCAAAGGTTCTTGGGAGAAGGTTTTGGTAATCTACTTCCCAGGCTACCATTGAGTTCTCTTCCTGTCCAGATATTTAGTAAAACTAAAGTGTCTCAGGTGGTATTGGCATCCAAAAGGTCTTCCTCCTTGATGAAATTGGTAAATGAAATAATTAGAAGGAAATTCTCTAAAGAATTTTATATCTGAAATAAATTCTCCTTACTATGCTCTGTGTGTTAATAATTCTACAAAGTGATCTGTGCTGAGATATCAGAACCATCCCTATGCATGGATAAGGAGGTTGTCCTAAATTTACAGTTTCTTCATTGTATAATTAAAATACATGTATCATTCTAAACTAAGACAAACAACTGACAGGACATTTTCAGCAATCATTAGGAAAACACTTTTTTTTCCTTTTTTTTTTTGGTTTTTCGAGACAAGTTTTCTCTGTGTAGTTTTTGTGCCTGTCCTGGATCTTGCTCTGTAGACCAGGCTAGCCTCCTACTCACAGGGATCTTCCTGGCTCTGCCTCCTGAGTGCTGGGATTAAAGGCATGCACCTTTGCCGCCCAGTTAGGAAAACTCTTTAAAAAGTAGTGGTAGTAGTTGTATAAATTTCATCCAAAATAATTTCATCCATCTAGGATCAGTCCCCTCATCTCCCACCCTGCCCAGCACTGGAAATATTTAGAATCCAGTCTGGAACTCCAAAACCACCTGTAAAACCCAGATCCCTCTAAAAATCCTAGAGATCAGCAGAGAGATTCTTCTATGACTACAGATTTACCCCTAGGCCCAGAACTTGAACCTATCAGTAGCCAAGCTGAGACCATTTCCTATACCCTGTTCATACACCAACACAGAGTGACCCCAAGATCAAACATTGTTCAGCTTGCCTGAAACCTAACAATTTGGGTTAATAGCAAACAAAGACCTAAACAACCACTCAACAAAGTCAAGACCAGATATCCAAACATTTACAACAGCCTGATTCCCGATGTTTATGTCCAATCGCAAAAGCATAAAGAACATGAAAAGCCAAGGCAGTGTGTCTCCTCCAGAAATTAACAACCCCACTGTCAATGTTCTCTGAGAAAAGCATCTTAGATAATACACAAGGTAGTGATTTAAAAAACAATTATAAGTATGTTCAAGGAACTCAAAGAGGATATGAACACATGCCTGTGTGAGAACCACGAAAGCACAAATGAACAGTTAAATAAAACAACTTTTAAAATTCAAGATGTGACAAATGAAATTCAATAAAGAGGTAAAATCTATGAAAAATGCCGAGGTGAAATAAGACTAAAAACGGAAACTTCAGGAAGTCAAACAAAAAGCTCAGAGTGTCAGCAACAGAGTGGATTGGGTGAAAGAGAAAATCAGGTCTCAAAAACATGGCAGAGGAAATCAATGACTCATTTAAAGAAAATGTCAAGCCTGAAAAGTCCCAAGAAGTTAGCATGAAGGAAATTTGGGACATAATGAAAAGCCCAAACCTATGAATAATAGTATACAGTAAGGAGATGAGACTCAGGTCAAAAGCACAGGAAATATTCTCAACAAAATCATAGAAGAAAATCTCCCAAATCTAAGAGAAGAGATGCCTATTAAGGCACAAGAGGCAAACAAAACACCAAATAGACAGGGCCAGAAGACAAACTCCCACAAAATAATAATAATAAAAAAAACAGATGTTCTGCTGTGGGATGTATGGCAAATGTGTAGCTGATTAATCAATAAAACACTGATTGGCCTTGGCTAGGCAGGAAGTATAGGCGGGGCAAGGAGGAGAATAAAGCTGGGAAGTGGAAGGCTGAGTCAGAGAGACACTGCCAGCCGCCACCATGACAAGCTGCATGTGAAGATCCTGGTAAGCCACGAGCCATGTGGCAAGGGATAGATTTATGGAAATGAATTAATTTAAACTGTAAGAACAGTTAGCAAGAAGCCTGCCACGGCCATACAGTTTGTAACCAATATAAGTCTCTGTGTTTACTTGGTCGGGTCTGAGTGGCTGTGGGACTGGCAGGTGAGAGAGATTTGCCTTGACTGTGGGCCAGGCAGGAAAACTTGAGCTACAATGTTCTATAATTTTTAAATGATCACCAATGCACTTCAGAGACCTTTGGGAAATCAAACATCCAGCAACAAAATAAAATCAGTCATAAGCAGAGGAAAATTAAAAACTTTCCACAATAAAAATAGATTTAAGAAATTTATAGCCACAAATCTAGCACTACAGCCAATACAGAAAGGAATATTTCAGTCTCAAGAGAAAATTAAAAATACAAAAAAAAAGGGCACAAGGGCTAAAGAATCCCAGAACACTTAACCAAAAGAGATTTAAGACAACATCACTACAACAACAAGTAACAAATAACATAAGCCACAACAATAACAAGTAACAACAATTAATAAGCATTATTCAATAATAAATCTCAACATTAATGGTCTCAATTCCTCAATAAAAAGACAAAGACTAGCAGCGTGGATTAGAAAACAGCATCCATCTTCATGCTACCTCTAAAAAACACATCTCACTATCAAGGACATACATCAACTTGGCATAAAAGAAGGGAAAAGGGTCGTCTACTCAAAGAGAAAGAGAAACATGCAAGTGTAGCTATTCTGATATTTCTGACAAAATAGACTTTAAACCAACACTAGTAAGGACAGATAGGGGAGGACTTTGCTTACTCATGAAAGGAAAAATTCAAAAGAAGATATTGTAATTCTCAATAGTTATATACCAAGCACGGGGCACCAAATTCATTTAGAACAAAATTTATTAGCTCTGAAATGGCAAATCAACCCAAACAGAGTGACTGTGGGTTACTCCAGTACTTTACTCTCCTGAACAGACAGGCCATCCAGACAAAATCCCAACAGTTAAATGACAATAGAAATCAAATGGCTCTAACAAACATTTATAGACCATTCCACCCAAACAATAATAAAGACATTTTTTTCTCAGCACCCCATGAATCTTTCTCCAAAATCAACTACATGTTAGAACATAAAACGAGCCTTAACTTATTTAGGAAAATTCAGAAGATTCTGTTTATTGTTTGACCACAGAAGAATAAAGCTAGATATCATCAAGAGCAAAAATGACAGAAACCCATGGAAGCTAAGAACAAACTATTAGGCTAGGAAGTCGCATGCAATCTGCAGCCAGATTGGATGATGGCAGAAAGCAAAAATGAAATTTTAAAAATTGCTAGAATTGAGTGAAATTGAAAGCTTAACATATCAAAACCTAAGGAACACAGTGAAAGCTGCTCTAAGAGGAAGGTTTACAGCACTAAGTGTCTACATAAAGAAAACTGGAGAGATAGGATATTAATAACTTAATGATGCAACCACAATACTTTGAAAAACATGAACAAACAATAGAGTTGATGGGGGAGAGATGATGAAAGTTGAGGCTGAAATAAAAGATGGAAACAAACAAAATAATACAAAGAATCAATGAAACAAAAAGTTGGTACTTTGAAAAGATTAACAAGATTGACAAGCCTTTGGCCAAATTAACCAAAAGAAAGAGAGATAATGCCAAAATTAATAAAATTAGAGAAGAAAATGCAAACACTGTAACAGATACTGAGAAAATTCAGAGAATCATAAAGGCATACTTGGAAAATCTATATTTCACTGACCTGGAAAATTCAAAATAAATGGATAAATTTCTAAATACATATGATCTACCAAAATTAAATCAAGATGAAGTAAATAATTTAATAGACGCATTGTAGGCAATGAAGCAGTAGTTTTAAATCTCCCAACTAAAAAAATTCCAGGCCTAGGGGATCAATCACAGAATCCTACTATGCCTTCAAAGAACTAAGAGTAGTACTTCTCAAATTATTTTATAAAACACAAAATGGAAAACACTTCTAAAAATTACTTTATGAAGCCAGATGCAACAATAAGAAAATCATTGGCCAATCCCTCTAGTAAACACAGATGCAGAAATTCTCAATGAAATACTCTCAAATCAAAGCCAAGAACACATCAAAAGATAATTCACCCTGAACAACTCAGCCTCCTCCAACAGATGAAAGGATGGCTCAACATCTGTGTAAATAAATCAATAAATGTAGTCTACCACATAAACATCAAAGCAGCAAGAATTTGAAGCAACTAATCACTATGCATCTGTGGTCGAAAGTAGAGAGAAATAAATGCACACATGCCATGTACAAACACACACACACACACACACACACACACACACTCACACACTTAATTCTTGGCTTACTTTCTCTATTCTTATACAATTATTCAAGATTCAAATCCAGAGAATAGTAACTCCCACTATTGGTAGGTCTTCCCACTTCAATTAATTTAATCAAGACTACCCCCATACACATTCCCATAGGCAAACCTGATCTATATAACCCCTCATTGAGACTCTCTTCCCAAGTGGGTCTACACTGTGTCAAATGGGCAATGAAAACCAACCATTGCACAAATCCCCATACCACTAACATATAAGTCCTCCCTAGAGCTGTGAGTTTAGAGAACATTCAGGAAGGGATATCTAAATGACCGGGGCAAAATGATAGTGTTGACATTGAAAAGACACAGAACTTAGCAGCGTTTCCTTGATAAGAATGGAAGGGGCAGAAGTCAGGGTATGGTGGGGGCACCTCTTGTGGGAACATCTAAGGAAATGCAATGTGAATGAAAATCAAGGGGGAAGGAGGAAGCAGGGAGGATGATACAGATAACCAGGGGCAGCAGTGATGACCAAAGAGCTGTTGGCAGCAGTGACAGCTCGCTGCTGTGGGCTTTGTTGCTGTTGCTTATTTTACCCTAATGGGAAAAGTTAGATTAGGTTTAACTGGTATTAGGAAAGAACCAGTAATAGAAAGTGGGAAAATTTTAGGAAGTAATCAAAATATCTGGAACAGGCAGGACAGATGGAAGCAATAAGCATTGCTCTTGGAGTAGATAAGAAGTGCTTCTGAAATTGGGGGTGGGCGAGAAACAGAGATGGACAGAGGAGAGCGTAGGAGACAGAAAATAGAATGGATGACAAGTGGGGGTTGCTGGGCAGCAGTGGTGCATGCCTTTAATCCCAGCACTCAGGAGGCAGAGCCAGGTGGATCTCTGTGAGTTTGAGGCCAGCCTGGTCTACAGAGTGAGATCCAGGACAGGCACCAAAAGTACACAGAGAAAGCTTGTATTGAAACATAAAAAATAAAAAAATTAAGAGAAGGAGGAGGAGGAGGAGGAGGAGGAGGAGGAGGAGGAGGAGGAGAGGTGGTCACGTTCTTAAGAACAAAAGAAAACAGGACTGTAGTTTTCTTGAATCTATAATCTCCAGTCTCCATTATGTAAGACAGTGTGTCAGCTGCTTGGAGCAAGCCTAGGCAGCAGGCAAGGAGATCTGACAATAGAAAAGATTGTTCTGAAGGCAGTTTTCAGAAAGAGAAAGTGCTGATGATATAACAAACATGGCGGGGCTGCTGTGCAGTCGCCAACACACTGTTTCCACAGATTGTTTGCTTTCTTCCAAGCTAATAAATGGCGGGGAGTTTTTCTCTGTCACAGCACTGCCATCTGCACAGCCACATGTGTGTCTGCTCTTCACCTCTCACCTCATGGTTGTTTTATAAGCACCAGGAAGAAGCCGTGGAAAGCTGGCTTCATGTACTCTAAATAAAAGTCAGATGCAAGAAATGACTCTATAATGGTGCTGGAGAACAGAGCTCATGGACTCACAGATGTGGAACTGCAGCCAGGCAGGCTGCCCAATTCTATTATCCATCT